>NC_056727.1:1161836862-1161896862 GCF_019279795.1 Protopterus annectens | reverse complement strand
CTAGATTTACAGCCTAATTCAAGCACAAACAACTCTAGCAAAATCAATCTTCTTCAATAAATCATCTGGCCTAACAAGGACAGCATAAAAAGAACTTATTTGCTGAACTGAAAGCTTTCTGGAAATGCAGGAGTATTAAACATCTTCCTTAAACTTCACAACTGATATACTCCCCTTTCAAAGTATGAATTATGCATGTTATGCTCTCTGTTGAAGTATTTATATTTTTGCAGAAAATGGAAGTTCTTTGTTGGTGTTCTCTTTGAATCCTTATAGCTATCATTTCAATTATCTTGGCCTTTGTGAAATACCCATTTTAAATTATTGCTATACAAATAAGGCAGTTTATTGCATTTCAAGACGTGTTGTTTATGAAGAAGGGAAGTGCTGAAAATGCACATAAGTGTGTGCACACATATATTATAACTATCAATGTATCTATGAATGCATGTACTTATCCAGCACTCACAAAGTTACTACTCCAGTGGCATTATATTCCATTCAGCAACCCCTACTCGACAAACCAGTTTCACCAAATGTGTCTTCAGTGCCATTTAATCATTTAAAGAATTCATCACCTCCATATATAACAAATTGCATACATCATGTGATCAAATCACATATAGTGATATATGTACTGTACATTAAAAAATCCTATTTTACATATCCACACACATTTTGATGTCTTTCAGGACTATCTACATCACCAGTCTGATACTAAAAACATTCAATAAAACAAACAAACAAAAAATCTTTTTAAGCACCACTCCACTTATACAACCTAAATTGCTACATAATATGATAGAAGCACAATAAACTAAATACAAGTAAATATTTCCAATTAAATATATTTACTTTAAATTCCACGATATATGTATGCTTAAAACATAATAACATTACTGAAATACTGAACCAGTTTCCATTTAGAGTATAACTAAGCAGAGAGTATAGATATCTGCTGCACTAGACTGTACAAATATAGTACTAATGACAAAAAAATAACTAAACCCTATTAATTGCAAGCAATTACTAAAACATATATTTTTATTTGCCATTTAACTTATATTATATATATATATATATATATATATATATATATATATATATATATATATATATAGATATATAAGTGCAACAAAATGAAGGAAAAAAAGAACCACACCGGATACTCAAAACAGTTCCAATAAGCGCTTTCGTTTACTAAAATGAGCAAACTTCTTCAGACAATTTTAAGATTTTAAGACACACAAGTACACTTAAATACAATACTTATCATGACATCATTTCCTTTGGAAAGACATAATTTCCTTTAGAAAAACATAATTTCCTTTGGAAAAACACAGCCTCATTTTAAAGTGCCAAACTTCTATAAAAAACAAACCATATATCAAAAAATAAATAATAAAAGTCCTTACAAATACTTCCAACAATTACATGTAAAAATACATTTGTATAATTTAATAAATATACAGTAAAAAGCATTAAAAATATATAAACATAACTCTATCTAACGCTTTTAATTTCGAGATACTCTTAATAGAAACAAAGTCATTTAAACCTGGTGAAACTAAGGCATTTAATTTCAACTGCCAAATCAGTTCCTTCTCCTCTAATTTCAAATCCATTGGTCCACCCCTAAAATTATCCAGAATTTTTTCAATAACTAAGAACTTGAATTCATGTTTGGGACACAAATTAATATGCCTTGCAAGTGCATTGTTCAAATTCTTTTTGTCAATGGCATACAAGTGCTCATAAATTCTATTCTTGAGGGGTCTTTCAGTTTTGCCCACGTAAAAAATGGGGCAATTTTTACATGAGCTCAAGTAAACCACCCCTCTGGTGTTACAATTGAATTTATCATTGATGTGATATTTTTTGCCATTTATTGTAAAAAAGGTTACCACATCTATATATTTGCACCAACAGCAGGCCTCACATTTAAACATCCCACAATGTGGGGGATGACATTTTAAAGTACTATTTTCCAAAAGTGTTTTTAAATTTCTGCCTTTCCTAAATACTACAAAGGGAGCCTCTCCTACATGTTGTCTCGTCAAATTATCATCTAATAAGAAGGACCAATTTTTGAAAATAATTGATCTCAAAAAGGGAGCATCTATAGAAAATGTAGTTATAAAGCTCAACCTTGCTAAATCAACATCTGAGGACCCAGATGGTTGTTTGGGGCCAAGATCCCTATGGTCCCAGTAAATTCCTGATGTGTTACAAGTAACATTCAAATTATCCAACAAATTATCCGGACTACAAGAGCCCAAATTAGTGAAGATATTACTATCCTTGACACTCAATAATGGTTTAAAAATACCACAAACTCTTTTAGAGGAGACTTCATCTATCAGGTCATCCACTAAACTGATTGGGTAGCCACGTTTACTAAACATTTCCTTCAATAAACTGCATTCATCTAAAAAATCATTATCTAAGGTCACCATTCTTGCAGCCCATGCCAGTTGACTCTTAACGACTCCCCTTTTCTGGTGAAATGGGTGGCAACTGGAAAAATGAAGGAATGCGTTCGAGTATGTTGATTTTTCTAAAAATTTTAGAAATAACCCCATCCAATGAAGGACGTTTAATCAATTCAACATCAAGGAAGCAAATTCATTCAGTACTGAATTCCCAGGTAAATTCAAGGAAATTTATGTATTTAGAAATATGTTTAACAAATGCTGCAGCAGAATTCCTACTATCTCGCCAAAGGATAAAAATATCATCTAAATAACGGGTGTACCATGCAACTTTTTCTTGGAAAATATGATCCCTAAATAGGAATTGTTTTTCCCAATGGGCCATCACTGTGTTGGCAAAGGTACTGCCACATGGAGACCCCATGGCTACAACAGTTTTCTGTAAGTAAAATTCTCTGTTGAACAAAAATAATTATTGCTCAAAACTAATTCCAACAAATAAATAATTAAATCTATAGAACCCCCATCCTAATGTTGTTCTAACAAAAAATCCCTGACCTATTCACTACCAAGCTCCTGAGGAATGGTAGTGTACAAATCACGGACATCAATTGTTAAAAAATTCAGGTTCCTAGAAAAAGGAAAATTATTCATGGCACCTAAAAATGCCCACGAATCCTTGCATACCTGGGTTTCATTTCTTAAAGCTTCCTTAAGTTTGACATCCAGATATTTAGCACATTTATAGGTTATAGACTGCCTCCCATCAATGATGGGATGGAAGGGAGGTTTTTCCAATTTTTTGTGGATTTTAGGTAAGCCAAATAAGGTAGGGGTCATTGGGTAGGGAATTAAGAGAAAGTTCAACAAATCAACATCAATGCACTCCTCAATAAACAAATCATTAATGAAGCCTTTAATTTTTTGATATGCTCCATTCATTTCATTGAGGGAAACCTTTACATAAGCCCTTTTGGTCAACAGAGAACTCATGTTATAATTATAATCTTCGTTGTCCATAAATACCAACCCACCCTCCTTATCCAGTTTAATAATACGGATGTCAGCAAATCTTAAATCATCCAAAGCATCCTTCTCGGGTTGGGTTAAATTACACAATCTTTCATTAAGGGCTCCCCTAGTGGTCAAAAGTGTTCTAAAATCATTCTCACAAATTCTTTCGAATAATAAAATGGAAGGGTGTAAGGGTGGGTTGAAGATACTTGAAATTCTGAACTCTTTAGTGAGACTGGAATTGTTCCCAAATACCACGTTCAAATTCAGTTTCCTAGTATATGTTTTAAGGTCAATAAGTGTTCTTGCTAAGTCACTTCTAGTGGAAGGGACAAAGGTTGAACCTTTAGCTAAGACCTCTATTAATAAAGGGGCAGGAACAAAGGTAGAATAAATGAAAATTTAAAAGTCTTGTGTACTGTTAAATAAAATCTGAACTGGTCTCTGTTGTGTATTAATAGGACTAGTGTGTCCTAAGGGATGAGGAGAAAGAACTATCTCCTCCTCCTGTTCTGTGTTTTCTTCTTCCACTGGTGTTGTTGCTGTGGACGGTTTAATTGTCCCCCCATATTTGTTTTCTTGTGTCCCTGAAAACCCTGATTCTGATGTGAACCATTAGTATTAGTGTTGTTTTGATTGTTTGCATTATTGGTGATATTCTTATTAGCAAGCCTCTCACTCCTCCTGACTGGGGACCCTTCATCTAACAAGCTGTCATTCATTTGCATCCGATTATTATCATCCACAGCTATAAAGTTGTCACCAGAACCACCTAATTCATAATTAGAACCAAAGTTCACATTCACATTTACATTGGAAGGAGGTAAAGGGTACACTAGACCCTTCTCATAAGCCAGAGAGTCCCTATTAAGTTTCTTGATTTTATTTTCTTTAATTTTAAACAAAGCGCTATCAATACTAGTGAAAATATGTAAAAAATGAAATTTGTAGCGCAAGAAGTCATTGTCAGATCGGATACTAGAGTCCAATAACGCCAATTCACTTTTCAAATTATCCATCTGTGCGCAATAGTCTTTTATTAAAAGTTGCATAAACTCAACCCCTTGTCGATCAAACAAACTTAAAAGTTCCTTGTGAAAGGGTGAGTTTGAAACTAACCCAGTAGGAAACTGCCATTGTTTAAGTTCCTTTGGGACTTGTTGCCTCTTAATGCATTCAGACAAATACTGCACTTCAATTTGCAACTTTTTAAATTTGAACAGTTTGGTGTCATAAACCTTTAAATTGTTAATTAAGTTATTTTCACCAATTTCAGAGTTTCTAATACTGTCAGGCTGAAAGGACCCATTGACAAAACAAGCTGGAACTTTAAACCAGTCCCCCAGAGTCAGAATAATAGATGGCGTACTTACTGTACTGCCCAAATCTCCATTGTTCCCCAAACGCTCGTTCGTCCTGCTGGAAGGTGCATTTGAAGTCCGAAAGCTTGAACAGGGCACAAAAGAAGAACCAGATGTCCTTGGAAAATGGTTGCCTCGATCTTGCGATCCTAAGGCAAATGCTGATGTCCCAAGCAAAGAAGCATTATGTAAACCATGAGAGACTGGGTTACCGGGACTTCCGGATCCATGAGGCCAAACAGTCGCAACCTGACTGGCCAAACAGTCTACACATTGCGACAGTAGTTCTATTAAGGCAGTCAATTTGCCTAGAGCACCGTTGTCATTGTTAGATGAAGAATACATCACATTAGGTGTAGGATCCATGGTATTAAAAAGTACTTGTGATCCAGGTGCGGAACTAACTTCCATGAACAAAACAAATGAACTCAGAAAAAACGAACAAACTGCAACAAAATGAAGGAAAAAAAGAACCACACCGGATACTCAAAACAGTTCCAATAAACACTTTAATTTACTAAAACGAGCAAACTTCTTCAGACAATTTTAAGACACACAAGTACACTTAAATACAATACTTATCATGACATCATTTCTTTTGGAAAGACATCATTTCCTTTAGAAAAACATAATTTCCTTTGGAAAAACACAGCCTCATTTTAAAGTGCCAAACTCCTATAAAAAACAAACCATATATCAAAAAATAAATAATAAAAGTCCTTACAAATACTTCCAAAAATTACATGTAAAAATACATTTTTATAATTTAATAAATATACAGTAAAAACCATTAAAAATATATAAACATAAATCTATCTAACTAACACTTTTAATTTCAAGATACTCTTAATAGAAACAAAGTCATTTAAACCTGGCGGAACTAAGGCATTCTCTTATATACATATATATATATATATATATATATATATATATATATATATATATATATATAAATATATATATATTTTTTTTTTGTATGCATGAAAGTGGTACCTGTCTCTGTTCCTGTCAAAATAACATAGATGTCAAATTATTTTCCTGCTATACCACTTGTCAGGTATGGAGAAACACTATGATGGTCCACATTTCTCTATTATTGCCCAAGGTCCTAACAGCCATACAACAAGTCCATGAAAATCGCTAGATGTTGTTTGAAAACAGACACTAACCAACCCATGTACTCTTAGCTCCCATCTAATGATGAAACAAATTAGCAGCTGACTACATTTAAGGTGACACAGAATACTGTAGTTGACTAATAGTTACTTCAAGGCAAGGACACTGACCAATGAGCATTTATGAAGCTGAAATAATTAAAAAATAAAGAGAAAATATGAGTAATATGTTTAATGGTAAACTGTTTCTAATTGCAATTTTTATCTTTGTCTTTTACACAGACCAGGACAGCACTTTACCAGTAATCCAGGATATAAATACAGCCGCAAAAATAACATGGAAAAAATGTGACAGTACATTTATAAAATTAGTGTTCATTTCTGAAGACTAGTTCTTTGTTTACTAAGTGACCCTTTTGCTGTGCACAGGATGTCTTGTCTGTGTTACTGACATACATCTAGGTCAAAAATAAAATCATGTAGCTTTTAAACTGTTCCGATTGGACTTTACCATGATGTGAATACTGCAATGAGAAACAAATATGTCATTAACCACGATAACATCCTCACCACCACTACACAGAGGTGAAGTTTGAAGGAGGTACAGGTTTTGCAGCAGGTTGGACACATTTCAAGGTGATGCTGTACAGCCTATGATAGTGGACAGCATGGGAGGAACATAGGGTGAGAGCTATTATATGTAAAGGTGTATAACAGTATGTGATGATGCATAACACGAGATGTGCTTAGGGAGGGGAATAATTGCATACAATTGGTGCAACACACACTGCAGTTTCTGTGCTAAGGAAGGGGACTAAAATATTTAGTTGGCACATAGCACAGCAGGATCTGTGACCATGAATATAATTTATATGAGGAGCTGTGAATGAAGGAGAATTACACTCACAATAAGAAGGTACATCAGTGCTGTACAACAAGCTGTAAATGTGGGGAATCTCTGATTTAGTGAGAGGGTACAGCATGGTAACAAGGTGCACCCATTTCACGAACAGAACAAAAATGCTAATTAGGGTAATAAGTAATGTTATGGATACACAGTAGTGCAGCTACAAGCAACCTTCTGCAGGAAGCTATCTGTAAACTCAGTATGACCTGCCATGCTGTAGACAAGGGATGACCATGTGTCTGTGGATCATCTAGTATGCAAAAATGGAATATACAATTTAAAAAGTTAGTGAACTGTGTTGTGCCCATTACCCAGCTTTTTGCATTGCTGCTCATTCATATATTATTTGCCTTTCATACTCAGTAACTGATGTCATGGCAATACAGAGTTCTGACATGGTGTGGCCCTGCATTTATCTGTACTGTCAACTGTTTCCATTGAGAATGGATATGGTACTGCAGTGCTGCAACAGCAGTAACGACCTTGTACAATAGACACAAGAGGAAATGTAAACTGCTTTGTTTCCAATACATATGTGTGTTTGCGTGTATGTGTGTGTGTGTGTGTGTGTGTGTGTGTGTGTGTGTGTGTGGGTGTAGGAGTGGGTATGTGTATGTGTGTGTTTATGCACATGTGTGGCTTTGTCTGAATGTACATTAAGTATATGTATATTTACTTATTCAAACATACACACTCAGTGCACATAGATTCATGCTGACTTGCCAAAGCCTGTTTTAGCAAATATAAAATATTCAATTTTTTTACCCCAATATCTATGGAGAAGAGCCAAGAAGCCATTTTTTTTTCAGAGAGCAAGTCCCCCTGCAACCACCATATGGGTGGGACAGGCGCCACACCCATGAATGTATATATATCAGTTCCAATGTCATATAAAAGTGACATAAGAGATAAGCTCCACTGTTGACGAATGTTGTTTCAGTGAATATATTCTTTTTACATTTCATGAAACTTTTTTCAGGATACTGAAATCCTATGTGTATATATATATATATATATATATATATATATATATATATATATATATATCTATGTATAGAGGTCTACTTTCTTACATCGAATTTACACTTACCTGAATGTCAAAGGATTGAGGCAACTCCACCGAAAATGTAATAAACCGAAACAATGAACCACCGATAGTTTTTACAGGGAAACTAACCACTTGGGTAGCAGGGTGAACTTTGCTCTTTTCCTCAGTATAGTGCGATCTCAAAGTTGGTATATTTAGTTAAGGGTATGTGGGGGGCAAAACCCCCCAGTTACGTGGGTTTAGTTTGCTTGCGTTATTTTTTTTTTTTTTTTGTGTTCTGGTGACCAAGTAGTTTTTTTCTCTGTTAAAACTATTGGTGATTCATTGCTTTGGTTTATTAAGTTTTCAGTGGAGTTGTCTCGATGTTTTAATTTTCGGGTAAGTGTAAATTCGATATAACAAAGTAGACCCATACACACACATGCACACACATGCGCACACACACACACACACACACACACACACACACACACACACACACACACACACATATATATATATATTATATATATATATATATATATCGCCTCACAGTAAGACGTTGTCCTGTTCGATTCTCAGCTAGAGAGTTTTCTGTGTGGAGACATGCATGAATGGGCGTACCTTCGTTGAATGTTGTGCATCAGGTCTGGCAACTCGGCATGTAAAATTCTACTGCCAATCATTAGCGGACCGGAGTTCCGCTGTGGCGACCCCTAACCGGGAAAAGCCAAAAGACCCAACAACATATATACACACACACACACACACACACACACACACACACACACACACACACACACACACACACACACACACACACACACACACACACACACACATATCTATTTGTATAAATGTTTTATATATAAAATGTCAGTGGGAGCTGTGTTATGATTACACTAGCAGCTATAAACAAGTGGCATTACATTATATCAGTCTAATCTTATGTGTGCATGTTATGGGAGGATGGCTTGGGGACTAGAAGCTATGCTTCCACAGAACTACAATGTATTCTCTTCTGATTGTGCATTTCCATGCATCTTTGAATAAGCAAAGTACTAGTTCCTGACTGTAGACATCTTTGGTATGCATTGTAGCTGCATAGGAATTGGATTAGCCATATTTTCATTCTGTATACCTCATATGCATACATAATATACATCATCTGACTGTTTGGTATAAAATAGCATATCACCATTGAGACTTTACAGATATATTCAGACTGAAAAAAGAGTTAGTGTTTCAGTACATTCCTCCATACTCTCCCTGTACTCAGAGTAGTCAGGTTTTCTGAATCTTACACAGTGAGCGTAATCGACCTCTTAACTTTTCTTTGCTCATAGGTTCATAGGTTCATAGGTTCATACTAGGCTATCTGCCCTGGGGCAATTACAAGCCTAGCCCGATTTTGTTTGGCTTACGCCACCCCTTGATTTGAGTATACTGTGCCCTTTTTAAGGTTTAGTTTACTGTGCCTATGTCTAATAGTGACACAGAAGTAATCCCCGGGACAAACCTACGATCCCCCATCCACTCATCAAGATTCTTCTTGAAGAGATTCAGTGAGGTGCTCTGCCTAACATGAATTGGAATTCTATTCCAGAGTGAAGGGAGCCTCTGGGTTATGAATCTGTCCCTCCAGCAAGTTCTATTTATTTCTGTGCTGAGGTTCAAGTCCCTCGAGCGTGTGGCTCTAAGGGATTTAGATTTACTGAGGTGGAGCATGTCCATTAATTCTGGATTAGACATACCTTTATATGTCAGGCATAGATCGCCTCGAAGTAGGCGGTATGCAACTGAGTAGAGCTGGAGTTTTTTAACCGAGCAGCATATGGCATCTGCTTGAGTGCCTTGATCCTCTTGGTGAGGTACTTTTGGGGTCTTTCTAATTGCTGCAGGTGTCGGGTAAGGTACATCCCAAAAGGGGCATTATATTCTATGATAGGCCTGATGAGGGATGAATAAAGGGGCACAATTACCTCTCTTGATCTAGATGTGAATCCTTTCATGATGAGGTGGGCTATGTAGAAGGTCTTTCTAACCACTTTGGCAATGTGGTTGTCAAAGGAGAGATTGCTATCAACTTGGGTCCCCAGATCGCTAATTACTTTCTCTGTACTTAATGGGTTACCGCCTATGTGGTAATTTGTGGGCACATTGTTTTTGCCAAAGGGTATGACTATACACTTTTTGGCATTTAGCTTTAGACCATGGCTCTAGCACCAGTTATCCATCTCTGTGAGACCTTTTTGAAGGATGTTTGTGTCAGCTGGAGAGTTGATTATGGTGCCCAGTTTGCAGTCATCTGCGAACTTGGTGAGCCATAGTCCTCCCACGTTGGCCTGTACCTCGGAAAAGTATATACCGAACAAGAGCGGTCCCAGGACAGAACCTTGTGGGACGCCACTTGTGACCGGTTTCAAGTCTGACATGGCTCCAGCAACTCTCACTATGTGGGTTCTGTCTTTGAGCCAGTTTGCGACCCATCTTGTGACATAGGGGTTTATATTTAAGCTGGATAGCTTATCTATGATGCTCGAGTGGGGTATTGTGTCAAATGCCTTTGCTAGGTCCAGATAGGCTGTGTGGACTACCTTCCTTTCATCTATGGCTTTGGTGACTGTTTCAAAGAAGTCGACCAGATTCAAAAGGCAGGATCTGCCCTTTACGAAGCCGAATTGGGTAGGATCTAGTGTCTGTATGTCCCCAATGTCTTTGTTTATGAGCTCCATGATGATCCTCTCCATAGCCCTGCAGACTAGGCTAGTCAGGCTTATGGGGTGATAGTTTCCAGGGTCCGTAGAGGCTCCACCTTTGTGGAGTGGGACCACTGTTGCTGTACACCATTCTGTGAGCACATATCCTGTAGTGAGGCTGAGATTGTACAGCTGTTTTATTTGAGGGGTTATTTCTTCTTGGAGTTCATGTAGGACGCAACCCGGGATGCCATCTGGTCCCATGGAAGCAGTGTTTTTTGCTTTGGAGAGGGCAGCCTTCATCTGAGCATCAGAGATGTTTGGGAGGCAGCCCTCTGCCGGGATAGATACTTGCTCTTTTGGGGGGAGGGGGTGGAGAAGTTTGCACTGAACCTGTCTGCCAGGATATTGGCGATGTGTGTGGGTTCAGTGTATTTTTTGTCGTTTAGAATCAACTCAGAACAAGTCTGGGAGTTGCATCCCAGGTTCCTAACATAACTGAAAAAAGCACGAAAAAAACACCACACTGCACTTAGAACAAAGCGTTAGTAATGTTGGCTTCAAAGAATGATGTAGGAATAATACAACAAGTAGCGCAACACCATCTGTTAAGGATCCACCACCAAAAAACTGCTGCAATGCTGGTAACTCCACAAACTTCTTTAATTCCACAAGCAAGTAAACGTTAAACGCTGCCAGCGTTTTTCGTTTTGAATAGTACCAAAACTTCTTCAGACAACAACTATCCAGTTACACATAATTTATATACCAGTTCAAAAACAATTAAAAGCAAGTGGTTTAATTAATTAATAGGTCTGCTTTAGTTCAAACTTTTAAAGAAGCATTACACAAATTTTTATTAATGAATTACCCCTCTATATTGGTCATTAAAATTAAGTGTAAAAAACTTTTTAAAAATATTTTTAAAAAATACCTTTTAAAAAAACTATTTGTTAAAACTATTTTAGGTTTTTTTTTCCTTTATAATAATAGGTACTTCAAAGTAAACTATATTAGGAATAGACATAAAAATAAGTATGTTTTTAAACTTTCTACATATATAAATACATTTAGGTAATACTAACAAGTTGTATACATTAGTTTTTATATACTTGTATCAAGTTGTTATGCTAGTGGGATGCATACATACCTATACACACATCTTGTTACATAGTATTCTTGTGTAATGCTTCTTTAAAAGTTTGAACTAAAGCAGACCTATTAATTAATTAAACCACTTGCTTTTAATTGTTTTTGAACTGGTATATAAACTATGTGTAACTGGATAGTTGTTGTCTGAAGAAGTTTTGGTACTATTCAAAACGAAAAACGCTGGCAGCGTTTAACGTTTACTTGCTTGTGGAATTAAAGCAGTTTGTGGAGTTACCAGCATTGTAGCAGTTTTTTGGTGGTGGATCCTTAACAGATTGTGTTGCGCCACTTGCTGTACTATTTCTACACCATTCTTTGAAGCCAACACTACTAACGCTTTGTTCTAATAACTGAAAAAAGCCTTATGATTGTCTTTGTTGTCCTGTGCAATTTTTCTCTCGAAGCTGGCCTTGGAGGATTTTATGAGGGATCGTAATTTTTTGCTAGTACTGATCAGAGCTGCCTTCCCTATTAGGGATTTTGCTCTATCATGTAGTAGCTTCCTCCTTCTGTTGTACAGTTTATTTATGGCTGGGGTCCACCAGACTGGACGCCTGCCTTTGGATGATTGGGTCTTGGTTTTGTTTGGGATAGCATGATCCATGCATTCCTGGAGATGCCCGTAGAATGCGTTTATATAGGATTCTGCAGTTTGGGCCATAGTTTCCACTGGCCCTGGGGCCTTGAAGGATTCCACTTCGGTTTTGAGAAGTGAGAAGTTCGCTTTTGAGAAGTTTTTCACTGTGGTTTTCTGAGTTGGGGTGGGGTCGGGATATGGATATCCAGTGAAATTAATTTATGGTCTGATCTTACCAAAAAGGGATATACTTCTGGTATGGAGCATAGAGTACCCATGTTGTTAATGATCAGGTCTAGTATGTTATCCCCTCTTGTGGAAGTGGTGACTAGTTGTTCCATAGCATTTGAGTTTATAATTTCCAGGAACCTTTGGGCTAAGGTGCTGGGGCTTGAGTAGTGCTCCCAGTCTATGTTTGGGTAGTTGAAGTCGCCCAATATAATGGTGTTCGGAGAGATCTTCATGTTCTCCAATGTTTTCAGGAAAGCCAAGTGGGATTCCTGACTTTGAGAGGGTGGTCTGTAGGATGCTATAAACTGAAAAGCAGTCTTGCCCACTGTTAGTTGCACATGGATGATCTCCGATACTTCGTGCAATGCCACTAACCTGGAGGTGTGGATATCCTTGATAAATATGGAAACTCCCCCTCCTTTTGTGGTTCGGCCTGGGTTTTGGGGCCGAAAAGCATGATATGAGGTATAACCTGGTAGTGCTGGGGTGCTCTCTGGAGCCTTGAACCAAGTTTCTGTCACTGCACAGATATCGATGTTCTCCATACTGAGGAGAGCTTTGAGTGCGTGCATCTTGAGGTTAAGACTTCTGGCGTTTAGCAGCATTACCCTTAGTTTCTTGTTCCTTGTGCTGTCTATGGAGGTGGGTTTGACTTTTGAGCCTTGCCTAAAAAAGGCACTATGGGGGTGGCAAGAGCCTTTGCCAATATCCAAAAGCCCAGTGGTGACAGGTGCAAGCCGTCCCTAGCGAAGCAACGTGGCTTGTTGAGCATGCCATCCCAGGCTGACAGACACTGGATTCCCTTTGAATGACACCAAAATTTTAGCCCTTTGTTAAAATCGATCATTTTGTCTTTGTACTGTGGCATCATTCTAGGTGAGGGTAAGATGCTGCTCAAGGTCAGGGTCATACCAGCCTGGGGTACATGATCAGAGTTCTTCTCTATGTCTCTTTTCATGTAGTCCAGGGAGGTACGTCTCAGGTCATTCACACCAGCATGTACGATGACTGAGTCATATTTGTATTTGCTTTGGAGTGACCTGAGTGCTTGCATTATGTGGCGGATCCTAGCGCCCGACAGGCAGCTCACTGTGACCTTCTCTTTGTTCAGCCTGGTGAGTGGGACGTCAGTGTGTCTGACAATAGAGTCACCTATTACAAGAGTATCAGGTGTGTTATTCAGCCTTAAGGGCTGTGGCTGCATGGCACACTGATTTTGTGGGCTATGTGTTGTGCGTGTTTTGTTTTGGGGTAGCGTTTGCTTGGATATCTGCTTTGGAGGTCTCTGTTGCTTAGGTAGATTTTTATTTAGAGCCTCTGAGTATGTTTTTGTGTATTTATGTGTTTGGTTCGCTGATGTGGTGGGACTATGTGATACTGGAATTGTGTTGTGTGAGGTTACCTTCTCCTCATAACTGGTTTCACCAGTTTTGAGATGAGAGCTCAGCCTCCAGTTTGGCTATATGGTTGCATCTCTCACATATATTTGAACCTGTTTGGAGGAGGAGAGGGTTGGCTGTGTACATGAGACAGTTGTAACATTGCCTCAAAATTCCCAGATTCACCAGCTGGACTGGAGAGGAAACCATTGACTGACCTTTGGACATGCTAAAGTAATATAGGGAAACTGAATTAAGACGGACCAATAGGGATCAAGGTAATCATAGAGAGTATAAGAGTAAGTAGTGCTTATGGTTTAATAGTGCTAACTTGTAAGATTACTTATTTGGACCAGTGAAGGGCCTTAGAATGAGAATATGGTGTTAATTTGAGAGATAGTGCAGTTCTAAGGGACAAAGTGAAGAGCAGACTTCGTGGAGCCAGGAATAGTTTAAACCCAATTAGGCGGCGCTGCCCGTTGTTGCGCTATGCACAAAAACGCGCAAAAACACGCAAAAGAGGGTTTTAAGAGAGGGAGATCAAGGAGCTTGGAATTGACCCAAAATGGCCAATAAAACTACAGTTTCAAGGCAGTAACCACTCCCACAGGGGCAGGCAGGCTGCTCAATGTTTATCACTGCCACTGATGAACAGAGAGTATTCCCTTTAGCCCAAGCAAAAAATGGCCTCCAAGAAACTTACAAACAGTTCAGAACAGCAAGCCTGTAACTGAACTTTTTTAAATCTCAGAAAAGTGGGAAAAAAGCAAGTTTTTTTGTTTTTTTGTTTTTTTAAAGATAGCAGAGGTTCACAAGTATCAACAAGTTATAACAGTGCAGTAAATGACCCCACACTTGAGTGCTAGGCCAGAGACAGATAAAATGCAAGTTTTAAGAAAAAAATTATTTTAAAAATAAGTGCAAACAGGAAATTCAGTAAACAGCTCTAGGTTGTGTTCTAAATACAGTTACCAATGCAGAAATCAAGTTTAACAAGCCAGAAAATGCTCAAAGTAGGCGGCTATGCAGAAAAACTCAGCAAATAATCTGAAGAAAAATACTTAAAATCTCAAAAGTGGCTCCTTTCTTCTCTCAGCGTTTTCTCCTCCTGGTGGGTGCTTCCCCAACAGCCAACAAGTCTGAAAAGGCACCAAAACCACAAGGCAATCTGGTTTTAGGAGAGGGAGATCAAGGAGTTTGGAATTGACCCAAAATGGCCAATAAAACTACAGTTTCAAGGCAGTAACCACTCCCACAGGGGCAGACAGGCTGCTCAATGTTTATCACTGCCACTGATGAACAGAGAGACTTCCCTTTAGCCCAAGCAAAAAATGGCCTCCAAGAAACTTACAAACAGTTCAGAATGACAAGCCTGTAACTGAACTTTTTTAAATCTCAGAAAAGTGGGAAAAAAAGCAAGATTTTTTTGTTTTTTTGATTTTTAAAGATAGCAGAGGTTCACAAGTATCAACAAGTTATAACAGTGCAGTAAATGACCCCACACTTGAGTGCTAGGCCAGAGACAGATAAAATGCAAGTTTTAAGAAAAAAACGATTTTAAAAATAAGTGCAAACAGGAAATTCAGTAAACAGCTCTAGGTTGTGTTCTAAATACAGTTACCAATGCAGAAATCAAGTTTAACAAGCCAGAAAATGCTCAAAGTAGGCGGCTATGCAGAAAACATGAGGACTATAGTGGGTGGTATTCATAGTCATAACACAGATGTGTTAGGTTATCTCTGCTGCCCAGGAATGAGCACAAGTAAGCCATGATTCGTCGAGGTCACTTATGGTAGTGCACGGTGTCTCTGAATAAGCATAAGCAAATGAAGTCATAATGAGATGAAAATGAAAAATGATACAAAGCGGTGTATGTTAATAAAGCATTATCTCACCTACTTGCAATTCATAGTTACATTTTCCCACTTTTCTGCACTGTATGCAGATTCGTTATATAAAGAGAAGTCTCATCTACTCCATTTACTTTGCACTGCATGAAGATGCTGTTACTTGCTTCCAGCCTTGCTATTTCCCATTGTGAGCTGCTTGTCTTCTCTGAGCCAAAACTGCGAGCCAAGAAGTTGGAGATATAAACAGATGTCCATTCCACAAAGCCTATGCAGAGATATTATAAGTAGTTTAGTGAGTATATATGACCCTCATAGGGGTACTGAAGAAATATGTGGACTCTCACTATACTTTTAAAAGGGGCCTTCGAGAGAGAATAGGGCACATTGGTTATCTGACAGGGTTCTGCCTTGAGGATACTGCAGCAGTTCTTGAATGTACTCTTAGCACGTGTGAATCAGTTGATCCATTTCCCAGTGTCACCTCAGGACCAATCCAGGTCTATGTGTGCCTTTTATGGGGTAGCACATTTCCCTGAGGTACTCAGTGTAACAGAGTCAAACTGTTTGTTTCTGCTGCTGACCCTGTAAAAAATGATTTGCAAACATTACTGATAAAGAAAGAGCAGGCACTACTGTATACTTGGTAAAGAAGTGTAGAGGGAGCTTACCACGCACACTGCCTTCACTGTCATTCTGTACAGAAGTGTATTTGTCCTGTGTTTAATATAATCATTCCTTGTCAGCATTCAATTCTCTGTATAAAGACGTTGTTACTATCCACCCCACCTCTGATTATTCTAGTGCCATCAACTTCTGTCATAGTCATCCCCATGGATGGAGACAAGGTAGTCCTCATCTAGTGTTAAGGATAATTGTTGGAGTCCACCCCCCCCCAAGTACTGGTACAGGCAATTGCATTCTGCCAGGCCTTGCTTCTAGCACATTCTACCGTATCATTTACTCACTCATTGCACTCTCTTAATGTATGAATTCTTTCACCAAAGGCTTTAATGTCCAGTTCAACTTGATTCCAAACTTTTGCCCTGTCAGTTTGTTTGGGTCCCCCTTTACCAAACATACAGTTGCCATATGTCCTAAGGGCTGCTATGAGAATGTGTTTTTCTTCATGGATGAAGTTGTCCTTTCACTGCCTTGATCCCTTGTTCTGCATCATTACTGCACATAAAAATATGCCACAGTCATACACAAAACAACACAACAGTAAAAGCATGCCTGCCAGCCTCATGAAAAGTAGATTATGCAAACCCCGTAATTATATACACATACAGAATCTCAGTCCAGCCAAGTAAAGTCATGCTGTAGTGACATCTGTAACATAAATACACTCACAAGCGTAAGGCATTTAATTTGTTAACTTACTTAACTTTCCCCTAGCTCCTACCACTGTCCTGCATTCATAACACTGTCATTTTTCATTCATCAGTGACATACAGAAATCTCCAAGTACAGACACATCTATGTTGAGCCAACAAAAGGTCATTACCACTTCATATTTCACAATTAAATCACTACATTTCTACCATGTATGCACAATCCTTAAATGACACCAAAGTAAATGATTCTCCTAGAGATCACTGATCTTCTCTACTGCTTCTGTAATTATTTCCCATGTACAAATGTCAGCTTTACAGTATTCACTAAAACCATTGTACTATGCCCATCACATGATTAAAACAAAATATTACTTGAAGTGAACTCACTATTTTTACATGATTTTGAAGTGTTTCATATTAATTTACATTTCTATTATTTTTTTCACTTTTAAAAATTCTGTGGTTTTGAGTAATCACAAGTTAATATGCCAGTGTTAAACTTTTTCATATAAATTCAGCCTCATTTACACATTTTGTATTCAAATTAGGCCCATTTACATTTATCTCTATGAATATATATGGACAATTATGCATGTAATTCAGACTCATCTACACATAAATGTGGCCTCAGGTTCACATGAACTCATTGTGGACAGTGGTAGAGACTGCAACTGTCCTCAGCAGTCCCCAGCATGCCACTGGAATGCAAGGATAACCTCAGTTATGCACATAGCCAACTATGTTTAGAAAAGGCAAAACCATAAAGTAAAATCCCTGCCCATCTTGCATCATATAGCACACTTTATCACCTCACACCACTCATCATTTACAATTGATTACAATTACAATTGGTAGATTACCACTCTACAATTGGTGGCTAAGGCAATGTGCAGCAGCAGCAATTGTAGGTAATATAAATGAGGATTACATATAGACTTTCATCCACCATATACATGAAAAGTGAATATATTTTTTTAAAAAACACGCAGGTGAAAAAGTATTGTTGGTAGAACTAAACATGCCAATAATAACAGTGCCTGGTCTTATTCACCTGCTGCTTAACTGGGTTTGGTTAATGTGATGTCACATTTTAGAGGCAGTGGTTCTAAACTTGTGAACTACAGCCTAGCTCATAGGTTCATAGGTTCATAGGTTCATACTAGGCTATCTGCCCTAGGGCATTTATAAGCCTAGGCAGAGTGTGTTTGGCTTTCGCCACCCATTTTAAATTCATTTTGCTATGCCCTTTTATAGGTTCATAGGTTCATACATTCTTCATTGTGGTTCTGACACTTTGAATGATGGCAGCACTTGTAAAGATAGAAGACTACGCTTTGAGCTTGTCAGACAAGGAGACCAATATTATGGTCTACCTTCTTTGAGTCATACTTGGATAAGACTAGGTGTGTGTTAGGGGAGTGAATGGAAGGCAACAGACATCTGTCAGGAGTTGGGTGAGCATCAGTCATCCCTGACACTGATCACCCATTCCAGCCAGCAATGAAATTGCAGGTATGACCTACACAAGTACAGACTTGACCAGCTGGCTGAGTGGGTTGACTAGATAGCAGTGAGATGGCCAGAACTCTATAGCATTTATAACTTTTTTTTTAATTTTTTGATGATATTAAAGACAAAAATAAACTATGAGCTGGATTCAATAAACCCTACATGGATCAATAAATCCATGTGCATGTCATGGTGCAATGCGCACATGATAGCATGCCAGTTTATATTCAGTAAGGGACTTTACATGGTGTGTAGAGCCATACAAACATAAACATTGTAGCACGCTAATTACAGCATAAACAGCTGATCTGTATGCTAATCAACCAATCCAAAATGGCAGAGCTATTCAACAAGCTACAAAGCAATAATGTGCACTTGGTGCAGGTTTTGGCCTTCAATTCCAAATCTTTTGGAATACAGCCATGGAAACTACACGAGACAGAAAGAATGTTAGAGACCATTGCTGCTCTTCTGCATGTGTATGTGCAACAGGCTCAATTCTATCCTGCTGCTGATAGACCTCAGCCAAGAAAGAAAAGGGTATTTATACCCTGTTTAACTTTTCATGGTCTGCATGAAGTGGAAACAGAAGAGTGCTACAGAGTGGATAGAGACACACTCCAGGAACTCTGCAATCTCTGTTGTCCTGAACTAAGATCAAGGCCAAACTGAGGAGAATCAATACCTGTGGAGACCAGGGTATGTGTAGCACTCAAAATGGTAGCTACAGGATCCTTCCAGAGACCAACAGGAGACATGCTGGGGGGGGGGGGTCACAGTCCTCAGCATCCAGGAGCCTGCATCAGTTCCTGAATGCTATGCTACAGCATTAGAGTGACTATAAATATTTTCCCCATACCCCCAAGCACAGAGCTAAACTATGCAGGATTTCTACCCCATAGCACACTTCCCTGAAGTCTTGGGTGCCATAGACTTCACCAACATTAAGATCAAAGCACCACCCTGGGAACAGGGCAATGCACAGCAACATTAGCAATTGTAAGTAATTTAAATGAAGATTGCATATTGAAAGGGCTTCCGCTCCATTAACTGCCAGATGGTGTGTAACGCTAAGGGAATATTCCTGAATGTGTGTGCTGGCAACCTCAGCAGTTACCATGACCTGTATTTCTGGCACAACTCACAGAGGTTTTCCGGGGAGGATAACCCACAAGGCCATTTACTGGGGGATGCAGGGAATGCACTTGAACCATGGCTGATGTTGCCCATTAGAAATGCTTACACACCCATGGAGGAAGGCTATAATAAGGCACATGCTCAAACAAGAAATATCATAGAACTTGTGTCTGGGCTGCTAAAGTTACAATTTTGGTGCCTAGAAACATGGAGGGGGGCTGCCCCCCAGTATGATAGCAGTACTACATTCCTACACAATATTACCATGAGAAAACAGTTGCAACAAAACATGAAGGAGAAGGGATACACATTCTACTACCACTGGTAAGGTCACCACAGCCACATGCAGGTAAAGACTTAGAGGGGGAACCAGCAGCTGCTGTGGGTATATGTACATGTAGGCATGCACAATATGCCCTCAGCCTGACCACGAAGCAACAGATAGCATATATGCTGATCACCCAAGGAGTACAATATTCATCCTGTGTGTGTGTATATATATATATATATATATATATATATATATATATATATATATATTCAGTAAAATTGATACCAAGCAAAGCTCACAACCTTTACTTACCCATGCAATGGCTGTGTACTGTTAGCATCACACAGAGTCAGCCTCATATTAAAACAGTTCTAACTGTAGGACTAACCAGGTAAGAGCTGAACCTGGGACAGGAAAATAAATGGGTAAGAACACAAATGAATGGCAGATACTTGCAACCTGTTACTTGAAAATGTGGAATGTATGTGAGTTATCCAGCAATGACATCAATGTGTGGCAGGATTGACTTAAGTTGATACATTTCTGCTGTTTATCAGGTAAAATGCTTCATTCATTGAAAATACACACAATACAAAAAGCAGTCCAAAGTCTCTAATTATCCCTACATTCTCACAAGTGGAGCAATAAGCCTCACTGATGTATCAATGATTTCAAGGTAGTAATCCCAACAGTAAAAAGGTTGTAAGAAATCAGTAAAAGTTTCAAAATAGCTTCGCCAATACATACACTGAGCACCCAGTCAGCTATGCACCCTGTGCATCAGAAAAATACATATGTACCCCTGAATCCAAAACATAGAAACAAGGATATGGCACAGTTATCATTTGCACAGGGTGCTGTTTGGGGGTGGGGTGTGGGGGCAGGAGGCCAAGGTTGATACAAAAGGTAGTGAGTGCGAGTGAGTAAGAAAGACAGGCAGGTATAAATGTAGCTAATTATCAAATGACCAATGAGACAGGAAGTAAATAGTGTGGGAAGAAATAGCCAGGGAATTGTTATGGCTAGGCTTGTATAGGCCCTATGGCTGATAGCCTAGTACCAACCTATGAACCTATGAACCTATAAGACAGAATGACCAGCAAGCCTCATGAATGCCTTATGTACCTGTTATGTGTGTGCCTGTATGGGCATTTGATGTCAAATCTGTGTGTGAGTGTTTGAACGAATGCAGCCAAACTCTGTGCTAGTGCTACACACTGCTATGTCAGACAGGTATGAGCCATGCATGGCAGAGGTATCAGATCATCGTTGTCACCCTTGACCATAAGAACTGGCACTTCCATGCCTATGGTCAGATATGTTGGTGCTCCCTGAACATGAATGATGTCTGCTGGACGAGTTCTCCTCATGCCTATGCACACATCCACAACCTTGTCACCTATCACTTTTAGGTGTGGACACCTCAACCACTAATGGAGCAGTGGAAATACTGTAATTACAGGATTTGGATCATGCATGGCCACATTGGCTAACAGCAGATTAAGATGCTGACCTATGGCCACATGTACATTGTTCACCTCCCAGCAAATGTTCCATTACAGGCACTGCCCATTCCATTATGCCATCCATCAGATCCATTGAATGAGCCACACAGCAGAGGCAGTCACAGAGGTCAGCCTTTGCTACAAATAGAACCCTAAGCATGTCCATGGAAGCACTAGTGGAACGTGGCTGTTCCCCATGACAGCCATAAACATATGTTGAGTGGCATGTAATGACACACCGAGATCAGAGAGTAGACAACTTTGGCCACCCCGACCAACCCTTTTGCATGGCACCTCACCCATGGCTATGATCAGAGTCAACTGATAGTCAACAGTCAACTGTTACAAAGACATGCAATTGGAGAGTTTATCCCGGGGCCTCCTCTGAAAATTGGCTCATTCCAGTTCGGACTTTCTCAATAAACAAATGTTAAATAAATAAATAAAAACTGGCACTGACGCCACAGTAACCACGCTACCCTCATCCAGTTTGTCAACCTCAACCTGTCCAATATATGACAGTTCAGTGGAATGGGTATGGGTAGGCATACTGGCTGTGTCTAAAGGAAATACAGGGAATGGGTGACTCACAACCTCAGTGTTAGATTCAACCTCTGCTCCCCCTGAGTGTGCATCAGTTTGGTCACCATCATCATCAAAAGAGTCTGCTAATACTCTGACATCAGTTGGTAAGAGTTCTACACTTCCACTGTCAGAATCAACTGTGATAATAAGCACCAACTGGGCAACTGCAGCTGCTCTCCTCTAGGCTGATGAAATCATATCAGTGGCCCGATGACTCATTTGATCATAATTCCTGCTGCAATCACCTATTGTGTCGACTTCATTGACTAACCAGTTCCAAATCTTTCTGGCAGCCATATCAACTCTTCCTCTCTCTCAAGCAGAAAGGCTCCATTGCGCCTCAAAGTCTGGATTATTGCCTCATTTTCTGAGTCACTGAAAGGGGGTTTCCATGTTTTTGCAGGCTTGGGTGCCATAATCCTATATGACATAAACCAGAGAAAGATAAAACACATAAATATCATGTAACTAATGTCTTGTTTATGTACCTATTTGCCAACATTAAGCACTGGAAACATACTTTTCATTTAGTAAAACTGAAGGTTATGTGGTTGTCCCACCTCCCCCTCAAACAGAAACCAAGGTTTGTACATACTAAGGAACATAACATAAGTAATGTATTATATTTCCCAGAGAAATAACAGGATGCCTACACATTTTCAACAGAAAAGCTGTTGAAACACACCAGAATGGTAGATGGATACCCCATCCCCAAAACAACAAACAAATGAAGGTTGGTACAAACCAAGGAACAGAACAGAATTATATGCATATATGCTTTCCACACAATTATCAGGATATGTAAACATTTACAACAAAAAAATCAATTTAGAATTGCCAGTCACATCTAACTGTGCCCATCACTCCCATAAAGGTGGCCCTCAGCTATCTCAGAAGCATCAAACCAGTACATTTCCTTTCTCTCCAATAACATAAAATATTGTAAAATCAAATTTTAAAAATAATAGTCATGCTGAAAGTATAACCTATCTCAGAAATGCAAATGTCTGCCAAAAATGTCTATGCTAACAATGAAGTATAAGAAGTGTATACAGATAAAAGTTCTATTTTCTCTTGGATATATAAATGCACTTGTAACATTCTTCAAAATGTAGAATGTACTTGAATAATACAAGCATACCATTGCCAAATTATAAGCCTGTTTACCAATAAATCTCCTTTAAAGGAATACCAAACTTCTATTTTATTCACACCCAAGTCTCCTCACCTTCAAGTTCCCTAGCTACAAGGTTACATTTTTATAGTGTAGATTCAGCCCTCTAAGCACTGTGAAGATGCAAATGAGGCGTGAATTCATTAAAATTGCTGAATACCAATCTTTTGACTTTGTGTGGCAGATGTAAACATAGTGTAGGCTCTACATCATTGTTAGTTGCTAATGGCTTGCAACAACTGAAAATGATTAGTGTGAAAAAGAAGGATACAACAGCAATTCAGACAACCTTCACTGCAGTGAGTGTGTCAATGAGGATACATTTCCAAAGTGTGGAGCTAATGTCAGCAAGCTTTTAAATTAAACAAAACAGAACACAATTATATTTTTGTTCACTAATAGCCAAACTCTTTGCCTTTGCTGAAAAATGTTTTTCGCTGAGGACAATGATACAAAATTCATTGCAGACTGCATGTCTGAAATTACAGCACAGACAAGGAAAGAATGAACATAATGCAAAGGGAAGACAGAGCTGCATTTGTGCACTAAATATATTGCTATTGGGACACACATGCACACCAAGTAGCCTACAGCAATATTAGAACCTCTAGCTATCTAGTCTTACACATAGTAGCTCACAACATTAATCTTACAAGCCACACATGTACAACCAAATGAAGATGTACAAATGTATGTCTTAATACTGTATAAGAAATGCAAATTGTTTGTATGGACATCATTTGAGTGCTTTTGCAAAGCTGCATCTGTGGCAAAGAGAGATAACACACTCCGCCTGCGTTTTGTAGTGTCATTACTCTGATAGTTCAGATTTAGAGCTAATTGTTTAGCATTTGTTTAACTTTTTCTTCTTCATTTATTAAAATTTGTGTGGTGTGCAGCTTAGTGCAAACATGGTCTATTGTACACATATTTAAACATTAATGTCAGTTGTCTTAAGAAGTGCAACCACACTTAATGGCATTGCACAACTGACAGCACCTTGGATGATAATGACATCATAATTTATACTTGTGAATCAGCTGTGTGTGTAGCACAAGTTATAAAGACATTGAGGTACATAATACCTAAGATAGGTAGACCATTATTTAAGTTCAACAGTATGTTTTTAATGAGGAGCAGTCATAATGAGTATGAACAAAAATAGTCTATATTCCCTTTAGCCTGTCTTATTTGCACAATGTTCACCTGTATACAAACAGGGTTCACTACTGCAGAAAAAAAGAAAATTTTTACTTGCAAAAAATAAATATTACTTGTTTCACCTTCTGTCATGCAAACAGGCTTGGCGGCATTTCGTGGCCATCAGAACTCTGGACAGTACTCATTGAAAAAAATATGTCTATCACTTTGTTTTCTCTGTGGCAACAGATGGAAGTTCATACCCACAACACAGCTGAGCCAGGGTTCTTATCCAGCACATTACACTTTCTGTTAATCATGCCGCACTTAAATTTATCACAAAATAAAGATAATTACACATAACAATAACTATGTATAACAGGTTGATTGGGCATACACATGCAATCATATGTATTATATGTGCAATTGGTATAACATGACAATTAACGTTTCTGTAATTTTAAATGTATTTTCAGACCTGGGATGGACTTCATAGTTTATTGACAGTCATCTACACACCTCCCATAATACAAGTAAAGCTGTCAAGTAGAATGTATTGTGTGGTCTGACCCAGAACTCGAAAATCTACTCTGAAAGTAATACATGCATATATATTTCCAATATACTGCTACACATTACTCCTGCATCACACCTGAAAATGCATAAACCAGGATCTTGTCATGTCACACACAGACATGGTCAATTAATGTATAGCACCATTCCCTCTTTTAGGTGTATATTAGTAATGACCAGGTTAGGCAAACTTTTCTTCTGTGGCAATGTGGAAAATATCTATTTAGGAATATATGCATACTCTGTTACATAGGCTTGAATCCCACATTGTACAAATTACTTTTATCAGTGTGTAAGCCCACAGAAAATATGTGTCAAGTCATAAAACTGATCTCCCCAAATTTAGATCTTAAAAGCCAAGTCATTTAACATATCAGTGTTGACAACTGGACAAACTCTTGTCATATATAGCAGCACACATGCCATAAACTAATGCCAGCTGTCACATTACCCTTCTAATTTCATAAATTAACTTACTCTTTGTTTAGCAATGTTGCTCTCTGCATAACATCAGACACACATGGTTGGCATGTTTGTGTGGGGTTTTCCCACTGGCCATAAAATGTGATATCATGAATTATCAGGAAATAGGCTGACCTGTGCAGACGTGGTAGGATCTGGTAAGGATGGTGCCCAAGTGAGGTCTCAAAGATGGGTTATGGAGGAGTCAAAATATTCATTGCACTGATTGTAAAGAGCTACAGACTTGGGCTTCTGCAGGGGGACTATACTGGGTCTCAGTATAATTCTGAGGCATCAAACAGTCTAGCCAAGGCTCTCTCCAGTGTGACTGGCATTCCACGCACTGGGGAGCAATAAAGGCATCATTACAATGACCTGGACTGGTGCAAGCAGGAACAACTCAACCAGTGGCTGGATGAGTTTAGGACTGCTGACATCCCACAGTTGTGTAAGTGTACAGATAAAGCAACTTTAACTGATCTGGAAAGCTGTAGATAGCCAAGCTATGGTATGTGTACTGTTTTCATGTCTCTTTTTGTCTCCTTTATTTTTCAGCTGCTCAGGAAATTTCAGTGAACAGGGATGTGCACGTTGAACAATTAGAGAAGCAAGAGGTATGTATGCAGCAGAAATTAACATAATTGTATTAAAATGATTGCTCTTCCATACATTACTATCAACTTAAGCATGTATATCTTAATTGAAAAAACATGCATGCATGTTTTCTTCTAGCTAATTGTATTAGGCAAGTGTAATAGTGTATTCAGATTTGGTGGGTTCAATTCCCACAGGTAACAAATACATTCTAATCACAAACACATTATTAGTTAACATTAATTTCATCAAGATTGGCTTCAGTGCCATGTTATTAACGTAATCTGTGTTATCTTTAAAAGCATATATGCAATATATGCATATTGGAAGGATTACTTGTTGCAATTCGTAATCCTATTTTGGATTTTGAAAGGTCTATAGATAATATAGTAATAAAAGTATATTTAATTGTAATAAAGAATTTATGAGACTTATAAAGGTTCTAGTCATCTGTTTTTGTCTCACTCCACCCTTTCTCTACCTTTTTTATTTTTATATATGTGCAGACACTGTTCTGATGTCATACTTTTCTGTCAATAAACAAAACTATTTCAGCACAGGGAGTTAGGCCAACCATTAAGGCTCAGCCTGCCAAAACTCCACCAGCTGCAACACCAACACCCAGAGCATCTGGGATGCAACCTGGCAGTACTGCCTCTGGAGTCCCTGCACTATCTGGGCCATCAATGTCAGATAGCATTGCCCTGGTAGCTGGTGCATTGTGCCACACCAACACCCAGAACATCTGGGATGCAACCTGGCAGTACTGCCTCTGGAGTCCCTGCACTATCTGGGCCATCAATGTCAGGTAACATTGCCCTGGCAGCTGGTGCATTGGTTCCTTCTGGGAGAATATGTGGAAGTGGGGATTGCATCATCCACCAGGAGCTGCCAGGGATGGTGCTTGCAGTATTAGAAAGTAGCATTGGTGCATGTCTCAGCCATCTGGAGAAGTTGCTCCCTCCTTCAAATGCAGAAAAAAAAAACATCCAGCAATCCCACAGGGAGCTGAGGAAGTGGATAGTGATAACAGTTCTGACAGTAAGGGCTGTATTCTCACTGTTCCCATGCTTGATGGGTATGTACCTCCAATGTCTTCTATCTATCCACAATCATGGTGTCCTCCAGCCTTTTCTGTCCATCACCATCCCCATGTTTGTCTTGTTTGTCCTGTTTGTCTGAACCTGCTTCCTCACCTACCCTACTTACCTGACCCTGGCATTCCTATCTCCCTTTCCCAACATTCCTCTCTTTTTGAAATAAAAAAAATGACACCTGTCCCACAAAATAATCTTGTCCCATACATAGCTCTCCCATTCTCATATGAGTCTTCTTGAAACACTTGATTCAGACTAACTGGCTATACAACATGATTGCATTGTCACCCATCTGTGCTGTGGTGACAGTCCAACATGTTCCATTACACTGTTAAATAAGTGGAAGTCTGTGGTTATTTCCTAATTCCCTCCTGTAAATTCCCGTATTGTTTCCCCTTTGTTCATCACCCTGCTAGCCCTTCCATTTCATCAATGTCCTATCTACCCCATTTTCACACCTATAAATCTGGCCTAAAAATATAATCACACACCACAAAAATGACCAGAAATGCCCCCTAATAAAGCCTTCACTTTGTGCTTGTGTATTTGCACCAAGTTTAGCATTGTGTACCAATGTCTAGCAATAGTGAATGGCTCTTCATGTTCTATGGCTAAACCTGGTGAGTTTTTGGCATTTGTTGCACTAGTCTTCTTAGATTTGCACTTGGTAAAGGAGCACAGTGTTAAACCAGAGTAAATGCACTACCTTTAAACAGTTATTTCGACTACTGCACATGACAACATGCAAATTACCCTTTGGAGTATTGACTTAAATCACTTGACAGATGATTTTTTGACAGTAGCTTCAAGGGTTGGATTCCAGATGCATCTGTCATAATTTCCTAGTGTGATGATATATGTGTATGATATATTTTTTCACACACTTATTAAAATTTTCCATAGTTATGATTTTTCATAGAGATATATTGAGTACTGGCCAAAAATGAGTATCTGCTGTCATATATTTAGCTAACCTTGTTCTGTTTGTCATAAGACTGTTGTCTTTCTCCTAAGCCTTCTTTACCAATGTCACTCACTTCATGCTACACAGCATGTAATGGTAATAATGACAACAGACCAAAAACATGACCATTAATATGCCATTCAAAAAAGCACTGCTAGGTATATGTTCATCTTTCCTTGTATTCATACTGTCACTCCAACTCCTCTTTACATGTGTGTATCTATTAGGCTAATGGATGTGTCTGCAGACTGACTTGACTGTGCTGATGGATAATACTAACATGTCACCTTAATTCAATAGTTTATCAGTGCTCATGTACTGTGGAATGTTTTATAATCATCTCTAGGATTCTGTTTGTGACCTGTTTAGGTGATGATGAATTAAATCTTCATCTAATGTCATGTGCAAACTCTGCTTACTGTGACAAAGCATACTGCACAGACTTTTCAAGATATATGGTCAGGCATAAATAGTTATCAGATATCCTGAGTCAGAAATAATCATTTCAAAATATGTATCACCCTTGTCATATCTAGAAAGCTGTACATGCAATTAAATTGTGATTTGCAGTGAAGCCTGCAAAACAGCTAATAGTTGTACAACTGTATAAAGGTAGGCATTAATGATAAAAACTGTGGAAAACACATTCCTTACTGTAGTCATTGATTGTCATATTTGCAGTAGTTATCACATTTACTTAGGTAATGCTATCATGACACCATCTATAAAAAAGTTGAATGAGCTGGACTGAACCCTGTGTTATCTGTGGTCTGAGCATGAGCTCACTGTTGTTCCATCTGTTACCACAGCAAAACCTAGGGAGTAGGTGCATTTTTCATACTCAGTAATATCCAGAGTACTGACAGCCATGCATTGCCACTTAGCCTGTTCGCATAAAGGAAGACAAACCAAGGGAAATATAACTATTTTACATTTAAGCAGAGAACTGCTTTTGCTCATCGCTTAACTCCACACAAATGGGGAAGGCAATAGCAATAGATCTAAATGTTATAAAAGTTATCACACAACATTTGCAATACAAACTGCATTATGAACAGTATGGTATCTGTCAGCTATTTCTCCCCTAGTATATATTCTTAACTAATTCTCAAGCTCAAGCCGTATTCATGAAATGGGAATCTCCCCTGCACTAACACTTTGCCATCATTCGCACAAATGAGTTTTTTGGTGACGTGCTATGTAAAGACATGTTTGGCATGCATTACTATGGTTATTGCCTAGTTATTCGCCATCCCATCAAAAAGCATTTTAAAATACAATAAAAAGGATGTGGCTTGTTATTCACTGAGCACATATTTGCTTAGGCTCCTGTACCCTGGACCAATGTACTTGAAAATTATATCTCAATAATAGGTTTAATATTTACTACAATACAGAAATAAAGAGCACATCTGCATTGTTACATTTGTTAAAGCTTTATACTGACACTAGACATTGACATTGTCTGAAAATGTATTACTGTGGACATCAATTCATCAGAATATGAACACTCATACATCAACACGTGCATTCATGCTGTTTCCAAGCTGTGTGTGCATGTGTGTGCGCACGTGTGTGCGCACATGCACATGTGCCTGAGTGTGTTATATACACAACATATTGTGAAACGGATACATGTATGTCACAGTTCTGCAGCATTGTTTCATGACAGCTTATTGCATATAGGTTAAGAAGCCATCTTGTAAAGTATTTTTGCACATTGCAAGCACAAAAGCAAATAAGTCTACACTTTGCACGCAAGTCTCATACCTGCAACATAATGATATCATCTTCTATAAAGAACACTATGACAATAAAAAAAATCAGACTTCTGTGGTGGTGTGAGTGTTAGGTACTGTGTTCTGCAGTTGGAATAAATAGGTAGCATACAAACTACATGACAGATAACTTGTGTGTGTGTGTGCGTGTGTGTGTGTGTGTGTATGTGTGTGTGTGTGTGTGTATAACTGTGTGTGCCTCTGTGTGCAGTCAGAAGATCATGATCTGTGTCCCAATGTCATCACTCAAGTCACATTGAGAGCAAAGTTTGATAGTCATACATGACTACACAGCAATTTCATGCAGCCATCACATCTCCTTCCCAAAATGCACTGATGTCATCTGCTATAAAGTGTTCTGTGACTGTGTAAAAGTCACACTTGTGCTGTAGTGGTTGTGTAAAGTACTATGTTCTCTAGCTTGTGTACCATGATGGGTAGGGGTTCTAATCTCACTACAGTCAACGTGTGTTTGTAACTGTGTAAGTAGTCAGAAAGGCATGAATCCGTGTCCCAATGTCATCACTCAAGTCACATTAAGTTTTACACTTGTACATGACTGCACAATTTCATACAGTTATCCCAGCATCATCTTCCCAACATACCCAGATGATGTCTTCTGCTATAAATTGTTCTTCTGCAATACAAATGTCTGATTTGTGATGTAGCTCTAGTGTTAAGTACTGTGCTCTCTAGTTTAGAGTAACTAGGTAGATAGGGGTTCTAATCTCACAACAGTCCACTTGTGTTTGTGTTCAGTTAGCTGTCATTCTGTGTATCATTTTAGAACAGCATGTGAGACACTCTTACTAACATCTTCTTCTCACCAGACACTGATGATGTCATCTGCTATAAAGTGTTTTCTGATACTATGAAAGTCATACAGCTATTGTAGATAGCTAGGTAAAGATTCTAATCTCACCACATTCAACTCTGGTGTCTAATCTCACTGCATTCAATTTTGGTGTGTGTATGTGCATTCTAGTATCAGTCTGGAGAGAATTTCAAAATGGCATGTGAGACTACAGCTATGTCATGCACTCTAGCACACTTCTTATCAACATGCACTTATGATGCAATCATCTCTAAAGTTCACTCTGCCAGTATTGTATTCACATATCTGTGTTGGCATGAGCTTTACGTACTGTGATCTCTAGCTTGAATAATTAGATAACTTGTGGTTCTAATCTCACAGCAGATGTGTGTGTGTTTACTCAAATAGGAGTGGGTAGACAATTTTACACCAAAATGTGAATCCACATCTATGTAACACACTCCTTCCAACATCTTCTTCTCAGCATATAATGATGCTGTAATCCTCTATAAAGTGCATTGTGACAATGTAAAGTCAGACATCTATGGCGATGCTATTGTTGGATTGTATGGAATCCAGTCTGTATACCTACACAGATCTAATGTTCAAATCTGACCTCTTTCAACTGGTGTGTGTGTGTGTGTGTGTGTGTGTGTGTGTGTGTGTGTGTGTGTGTGTATGTGTGGTGACATATTACTGCCAGTATATGATCTTCTGAAGCTTTAACATAGGCCCATTAATCCAAGATCCTGTAATTCCCTCTCCAACATAACATGCTTTCGTCAAGCCACTTGATGATGTCATCATCTCAAAGATGTGTCCATTCATCATGGAGCACAACCCTTCCATGACCCTCTTCAGGCCATCTGCACACCAGTGGATGCGTGATTGCTAATTCTGTCATAGAGTGGTACATGTCACATATTGGCAGATGCAGTATAGAATACAATCAAACACATAAACACATATGCACTTACCCTTACTATCTCACATCAGAGAGATATATTGATTTTTTTTACAGCTTAGAATAATGGCTAGGATTTTATGTGATGTTGGCTGTTATCCTACTAATGTCCTATGACTCAGTGAAGATTGCACATATCGATGTTGCTGTCATCCACATGTGCTGTGTTGAGCTGTGGATGTACATTACCTCTATGACAGTGTATTCCAATCTGAGATTTGAAGTAATGTCTCGACCACTGCTGCCATTTGATCACATATTCCTTCCATAAGAGTAATATGTAGTAATATGCCTCCTAAGGACTGTTGCCATGGGAAGATGCTATGTATATTGCACCCTTAATAAGGCATGTGTTCTTGTACTGGAGTATATTAACATTCTACACATTTCTTTTTCAACCATCACAGTAACACTTGCAGTATGGCACATGTGTGCATGTGTATAACTACCAGCATGAAATGCTATGAGACATACAGCAATATTACATCATACGAATTACATGGGCACATATACCTTGTTTCATCCACATATTGTTATGTTTGTATATACGCAAATTTATAACCAGTTCAGATTCACTTACAATAGTGGCAAATTCATTGCATGAAAGTGGTGTTGATTTACACTAGGTTATACAGGTGTTAGCCAACAGCATTATGTGACTGTCAGCATTTGTGTCATTATCTGTTGCACATGAAACACATCCACCTCATATCTACTGTGCCCATATATGGTATCAGAGCCCTCAAACACACCCAACCTTCCAATGATAAACATATAACCATATGATGTGCAAGTGATGCAATTATGTGAAGTAAAATCCAGCTGTATGATTGTGCTAACAGTTCCACTGTGTGTGTCATGTGATGAATACCCACAGGAGTATTTGGAGGTGTTCATATAAATCTTTCCTTAAGTAATTACAAAATTTTATGGAGAATACATAGCTCTGTGCACAGATGGTTGTGGATGGCAACAACAGTACTCACCTAGAGGCAAGAGGCAACCTGCTATCTGACAGATTGGGACCAAACATCAACCCCCTATCACCAGTGTTCATTCCCAAAGTACATATGCAAACATTGCTTAGCATATTTTCTCAAGAAAGCACCCCATCTGTGTGCTCTTTAAGGATAAAAACATGGCATCAATAAGCCCTGACAACAACCCATGTTGCATTATCTATAAATTAAAATATGACCTAGCAGATACAGTTGGATCCCTACTTAGCAGCAACATCCAGACAGGCTACTTTCTGGCACAATGGTGAACAGCAAAAGTAAGGGGGACATCACCCAACACTGGTAATTACAGACCCATAAGCCTGACCAGCCTCATCTGTAAGCCAATGGAGAGTCATCAGGGATCTTATCAACCAAGACATCAGTAATCTCCTGACTGCGTAGTCAAACCATTTTTGATTTTTTAAGAACAGATCATGTATATTAAATCTAGTAGACTTCATTGGCAGGTTCACCAAAGCCATAAATGAGAGAAACAATGTGCATCCTGCATAACTTGACCTGGCCAAGACATTGGACAGAATTCCACACTCAGGCATCACAGAGAAACTGTTTCAACTGTCCATACACCACTATGCCTCCAAGTGGGTAGCCCAATGGATCACCATCAGGACACATACTGTCAAACACTTTTAATTCAATTCTAGCAAGGGACCAGTGAGCAGTGCGTTAACACAGAGTTCTGGACTATGCCCTTTGGTATTTGGTATGTAATTCACAGACGTCAAGACAAACCTAGACAGCCTTTGTGCAACCAGCTTTATGGATGATTGTAAATTATGGACAATCCATGAATCCCGTAACAGTATTGATATACTGCAGAAAGTACTACCACACACACAAATGAATGGTGCCAGCCACGGAGACACAGTAAATGTCCAAAAAAGCAGATTCTTGTTTTCTAAATCAAATACCCAACATACTTACAATATAGACAGCACACACCAATGAGGACACATAGTAATTGTAAGTTGAACACGTGCAACAGCTGGAGCAAGACCAGAGATTTTGGCCAAGGGAGATGCACGGTTTACTAGACAAGTCCCATGTGGAAAGATTGAAACCCATAACACTGTATACTGTTCCCTACAGACTAAGGGCCGATTTGTGTCTGGCCTACAGGTTAGTCTGCAATCCAGCCCTGATAGAAATGTCACACACTGGTGAAGCAAACTGCATAACAGTCACTCTTTTAAAGATGATAAAAACTAGCCTCTGACATAGTAAATCATGTTTGGAGCTTCCCATTCACTTAAAGCAAAGGCCTTTAATGACTGTATTCAAGTGGAACCTACATGAATGGATGGTTAATGTTGATTGTAATCTTGGTGTTGCCCATGTCCCTCATGGATAGAGGCAGATGGTCTTAGATAATAAAGCCTAGGCTCATAACTGTGTGAAGTTTGTTTGCACAGATATTTAACAGTGTGAAACTTGTGTTAAATATGGCTAGGCTTTGTGTCATCTCAGAGCATTAGCCTAGTACTATACTACTATGAATCTATTAACTCCAGTTGTATCTTAGGTTCAGCTATAGTGTCACTGAACAGTGTCATGGATGTGACAGTACATCACATCAGTATTAACACTTGATATTTTGCATGAGCACATATATGCATGCATGCATGTCATGATTTCATGCCAGTATAACATTTTCACTGGAAGTGTCAATGGCACAGTGATCACGTGGCACTTGTCTTGAGGTTGGACATGTGCTTATGGAGTGTGATCCATGCATTGTTTGGTATGTGAACAAATTAGCACAGGGACAGCTAGCTTTCTCATTGATGCTTGACTTCACACTGCTGCAATTTCTGTAAACATGGGCATAGTTGCTGCATTGCTATCAGTATCACATATTGCTGTACCATTTATAACAGATTTTAATTCAATCATGACTTGAAGATGCTTCAGACAGTTTATTGATTGCTATTAAATGTGACAGATGTATGAAATACAGAGCAGTGTGTAGGGAATCCACTCATAATAGTGTGTTGCTTGTAAGTGTTGTTATCCTTATGGCCAATACTTATGTCAGTCAGGGATGCTTTGCTCAAGTGTATTGTATTTGGCACAGTGAGCTCCCACACATGTTGTCACCCATACAGAACTATTCATTGGAATGCATACCTATTAAGAATTGACAGTACAAACTTCCCTTAAAGATCTTGTATAAGATGCATGAGTGTCTGTGTTGACCATAATAAATACAGACATCACAGACAGCATTGATGACATGGGTTCCTTTGTTGGGTACATAGCGTGTGGCTTATGTACCATGTCAACCTCTGAAATGGCCAGGATTGCATTTGAATTCAATTCCAAGTTTAATGCTATCCCACTTAATTCCTTAAATGAGAGTTTATTTTTGGAAAAGTATTGCTGAATTCATATGCTGACAATTATTATAGTTCTAACACATCTGTTCCTGCAGAACATGCATAATACATTAAACTCAATTATTTTTGAAATGTCACAGATTACTGTTGTTATTTTTAAATTGTTTCTGATTGTAGCTGCTTCTGACAGCAGTTGTCCACGAGTTTGATGCTATGTCTCCATGAATGGTTGTGAGGTATGCCAACATTTCAGTCATATTCAACCAACTCATTGTAAAGATCTTCAAAACATTCACATCCCTCAATTATATATACTGTCCTTGATAAATGTCCTCTCCACTGAGCATGTCAATGATTTTTATATCAACCATTCATCTCAATTGACATGTAACCTTGTGTGACATTCACACACACATACACACACACACACACACACACACACACACACACACACACACACACACACACACACACATATATATATATATATATATATATATATATATATATATATATACAGATACTCACACAGGAGGTGTAAACAGCAGTACACACTATGCTATCTACATATGTGCTTCATGTTATGCTAATGACTTGTCTTAGAAGTGTACATAACTTGACATATGTCATTCTGGGTACATTGTCATATTGTACATGCAAGTTTCCTCTTCCTCCATTCATGTCTGTGGTCATTTTAATCAGCACACTTTCCCTGCCTAGAGTATTTATGTTGTACATACATACATGCAAATATTTCAAGCATGGGCATTAATGCCCTTCTAGCTTGCCAATAATTTGCCCTTTCCAATAACCACAGCATACATTATTTTAATCTGGAAAGACTTGTAGTGTACATTGCACTGAATACACTTTTCTATAATGTTGTTTTAGTTATTTTAACCCCTGGTAGTCATTGTGGCTGTCTGCACAATCTCGCAGAACAGGTTTGCTTGTAGGCAAACTTGCCTGCATGTTGTCTCTGCATATGTGTGGTTCTGCACAGTTTCCTGGCCAGCCAAAAAACATTTCTTGCATTCATGTAAGCACACTGCACAGCATGCATATGTAATTAGTGCTGCTGCTGCTGCTCATCTCACAAACATGTAAACTCTGTGTAGATTTTACACAAAGCCTACACAGAGTGAATCCCCAGGTATAAGAATGTTATATAGTTGAAGGTATTTGTTGAAGAAATATATATGTCCTAAAAATTATATCTATAATGTTATTATAATAATGAAAAAAAAAATAACATTTTTGTATACATCTGCATCTGTATACAACTATATGCAATGCTTTTGGGATAATTACAAATGCAATAGAATATCAATAAAGAAATATATGCTAGTCTGCATATGTATGTCTATGTATTACAGATATACATATGCATGAGTACATATAAATTATTTTTTCATGTATATGAATAAATATATGCATTTATACACAAGCAAAACAATATTTCCTTGCCACATAATTTTATTTACAGTATTGCATGACTTAGTAAAGTTAATTCAGATCATTTTTGTAAAGAAAAGAACATTTATTAGTATAATATTTGTATGAGACAGTCATTTCTTTCACAGTATTAACTGCACATACAAGATGGCTGAATTCTCCCTTGGGTTGCACTGTCAAACAAACTACTAGTACATAGTGAGAAATGACCAATTGTATTAATTCTGTATACGTTTTAAACCATTCTGTTATAGGCTTACAGTTATTAGGCAGAAAGTTATCAGACAGTACATTATTGTACTGAAGTATATGTACAACATTCATCTATAACAGAAATATATGTCTTTTTTAATTTAAGGTTAAATTGAAAGGAACAGAAAACTTCCTTGAACTGTTACATTTTTCTGTGTGTGTACAGCTTCTGCTTGAACACAGTTCAGAGATTGTAAAATGCAAACCCTAAAATCTTAAAGTATAACCTAGACTCAAATGGTTTGGAAAAATTCCAGACAACACCCTTTCCACAAACAGACAAGCAGTGCACACATGTAAATGTTTAACACGTTATTTATAACATGCACTAAAGAAAGATTGGCACAGTATGAGAATTCAGATATTAATAAATATTAATGATGCACACACTAAGTACAGTAGTGAAAGAAATGCCTTGGATAATAGTAGTTATATCAGTAATGTTAAAGAAAAAAGGGTGAAATACAGGTAAACAATAATTATCTTATGTCTTCTCTATCTAGCTGATGATGAGATAAAAGATAACAGGACCTGGCAAAGTAGGAAAACTGCAAGACTAGTTGAAACTGCTTGTAAGCATGAAAAAAGTAGTAAATGCAGAATTTAGTTATTAATGGACTTCATTGATGTATATAAGCAAGTATTTATAAAGGATGTTAACTAAAGGCCTGCAGCGCATTACTGCAACCAAATCTAAAATATATGTAAATATATAAATGCAGTATTCCATCTTTAACTTTATTAGTGTATATAAGCAAGTATCTATAAAGGATGGTACTTTCCCTACATTACGCCAACCAAACATAAAAGATATGTCAATGTCTAAATGCAGCATGCTGCCTCTCAAGATTTTATTACATTTAAGTAAAGGGTAGTTTCAGTAAAATATTGCAAACAAATGCATATCAGGCATAAATGTGACATATAATTATCATTTATGTTAGTATAATAGAACACAAAATGTAAACCCCACCAAAACTTAATAGCAATACATTAATTCTTCCCATGTATGCATAAGCACTTCCTATATCATTGAGCTAAGTAAGCATAAGCACTTCTCATATCATTCGCAGCAAGTATAAATAAGCACTTCCAATATCAGTGTCCTATATCTCTCAACCTCTTAGTGCAAGAAATCTGAACAAAGTCTGACATGATGGGTGGACAAAGGCCTAAAAATTGGAACAGATTTTAAAAATTACTGTTATAAACTTAAATAAGTTGCTAGAATAACAGGGTTTGTGTTAGCCTACATTTTTCTGAATGATATGAGGTCTGAAACTGAAATATGTCATTTAGTGACTTTAATCCTCGGATCATCCAAGTGATTTGCCAAAAAAAACATAAATGTTATGAGGAAGAGTCCAAAAACATGAGGCAGAAGTTTGGATATCCTGTGAAAAATTGGACAGTCGAAAGGTATAGTGTTCCCTAGCATGGGTAAGCACTTCCCTTACATTCTGTTTTCCTTCAATAAAGATTTATTAAAAATAAAATGTTTTAAAAGTAAGAAACTGAATGCTGAGAAACTGTAAGAGAATTTATTGTGTGAATTTTCTCTTTTATTCCCCCTTCAATTATTTTCTTATTTTAATTATGCATTCCTTTGTTCTTTTCATTTTTTCCAGATTCAAATTCCTCAGGAACAGCTTAGCTTTGTACCTTCCAGATTTTGGAGCACTCGCCTTCTGCCCATCCAGGGATGTCCACACAGGGTCAGCCAGTGACATCAGTCCTTTAGTTACCCTGGCATGTGTTAGCCTGACAAGCCTCAATGAACAAAGGCTTCTGGACTTGGTTGAGAACATGTTGGATCAGGTTATGGACAGACAACTTCAGCCAATCAAAGCCCCTCTTCAGTGGGTTAAAGACTCACTGCCCCACTTGACACATACACCATTACAGGCCCCTGCCCCCTAAGCATTGGGGTCTTCCACTGTAGCACCATCTGGCAATGAAATGTTTGAGGCTTTGTGGACTGTGGACTCTTGTTGGCAGCAACTCATCACCCCTTCTTCCCTTATCTTCTCTCTGAAGCCCCCTTATTTACTTCTCAACAACACTACTCACATATTAAAAAAATGAAAAAAAAATAGAGGGGTCTGGCCCCTACTAAAATCATAGTAGTCCTCCTCTCCCACCTGTCCTAGCACAACCCTCTTGATGTGATCCTGCTGTGATTTCCTCTTTTTTCTATCTTCCCTTTTTCCATCTTTTCTGTCTCCCCCTTTCCATTCTTTAAAGTAATTAACAGTGTGTCCACATAGGGATACCCCTATATAAAACATAATAAACCCCTTTATTTTTTGAAAACTATTAATAATAAAAGCTGTGCAGTCTGACACTTGCCTTAAGTCTTTCAAGCTTGACTGCACACAGCCGAATCCATCTGCTATATCCGCTATATCCGAATTCACACAAAGATGTGAAGCCTACAGCTTTCATTTAACTCTTCATACATACTTAATACTTATCTTTGGATACTTTCCATGTTTTACTTTCTTCAGAATGCCTTAGCTTTCCCTTAGTCAACATGAATAACTTTCAGTAGATTTATTTACATATATGTTTAGCAGCACTCTTCACTGATAACTGCTACATAGCTATAAAGTCCCAGACTATGTATACCACCCAGTGCATTGTAAGTTAATGGAATGCATAACATATGGTACAAGTTGAGACTGGAAAAATACAAAACATTAAAATCAAATGTTCTAAAATTTATGGTGTACATGGACTGTAAAGCATTATAAATTGCTATGAATCTGTACCTTACAATATCATTGCGCATTTGATATCTTATAATACAATGGGTTTCACAAAGTAAACTGAGTGACAGATCACATAATTTGTGATAGCTTTGAGATAACAATTTCATGGCAGGAACATTTCTTCAGCTGCTCATTTTATATCACTTTTGATTGTTTTATACGCTTTGTGAATGTTGATTATAAAACTGTTTTGTTTTCTATGTGTAGAAGAAAATTGTAAATAATCTCTTTCCAGATGTTTTTTTTTTTTTTCATCCAACAGTAACAAAAATTATATTGGTTTGGAAGAAAATCATTATATATAATTTTTGCCATCTGAATTTGATGTTGCATGCAGCATAATTATCTTACTTACCAGTCATGCAGACATTATGTTGCAATTTGATTAAATTACATATTTAGTGAACACCTGTAATGACTGGCTTGATTTCAGAAATTGCTATCTACCCAACAAGGGCAACATTCTGTTTAAAACTAACAAGCAAGCCATGTTATAAATGTTCCTCCTTTCCAATGCTGTTTGAACACTACCGGCTTCTATTCATTCTGAAGAAGAAAAGAAAAAAGTGGGAAAGGCTTGCTGAATCTGGTACAAGACTTTTTGATCAAAAGTTAACTTCTTTGCAGACAGCATTTGTTTATGTTCTGTTAATGAATGATCCATATATATATATATATATATATATATATATATATATATATATATATATATATATATATATATATATATATATATATATATATATATATATATATATATATATATATATATATATATATATATATATATATATATATATCCATGTGTGTGTACAGTCAATGATAAATAGATGTAAATATATATGTATATTTTATATACTGTGATAGTAAATGGATATAATTGTATATATGTATATATATATATATATATATATATATATATATATATATATATATGTGTGTGTGTGCGAATATCTGCATAGCTATATAGTTATGTATACCTTTTTTCCTTAGATGTTTGCCCCCCTACATGTATTTTGGATATAGAGAATGCGTGCCTTATTGTGGCCTGTTTACACTTTAAGCAATGTTCTTCTCTGTTTTGTTATGCACACATATATAATATGCATTGTCTGTTTTTTTTTTTTTTTTTTTAGTTTGGATTCTGGCATTTTAGTTTAGAAGATTAAAGTTATGAGCTGTTAATGAGCTTTGTCTTCTATTCCTTGCTTTGTTTCTACAATTTCCCTTACCAACTCATTGACTTTGAGAACTTGACCAGCCATTGTGTGCCCGTATATCATCCCTGAAACATGACATTTGCCCAGTAGGCTTACCTAGCATAGAAAAAAACAACAACAAAAAAAATGTATGTTTATATATATGTATATATATTTATTTATATATATGCATGTACATATACATCACACTGATTGTTATAAGGAACCGCTTTACCTTAACAATGAAATGTTGATGTAGTCTTAAACACCTCAAATTGTGGATGAATCTACACAATTCATTAGCCTTTAGTACACCTGCAACCAACTGGTTCAGGGAATTACAAGGTAGAATTAGATTATAGATATTATATCTGCAGCTAAATTTCTCGGGGAGCTAACAAGGTAGAATTAGATTATAGCTAGTGCCTCTATTTAATACAATAAAGACTTTGATTGCTGAAGAACTCTAAATCTTTAATGATAGCACTTTGAAAGTAATGTATTACACAGGTCTTGTTGGAAGAGATAGCTTCTACTGTTTTGAAGATTTTGTTTTTATAATTTCCAGTTTCATATTCAGTGGCTTTTAATATATTTTCCTTATGCTACAACTGAAAAAAATATATAAAAAGAACAGAATCAACCAATATTGTCAGCTACTAACTAACTTGCGCTAAGGCAGGTCTTAACAACAAGAGTAGTGAACATGAAAGTGGTCATTTTGAGTAGCAGTAACGCAACAACATAACTGAAAATCAGGAAAATCAGTTTCAACTAAATACTTTGTTAAAGTATAGCTGAATTTTTCATCTATGTTTTAAATCATATATTTATATGTTTGCCACACGAATAAGTTCCTGTTAATCCATTTCATTGGCAATTGGATAACTGGCTTTTAATGAAAGACGATATGGCTGCCATTTCTTAGAAGAACTGCAAGGGTAAGCCATTTCATAGTCCATGCAGTATAAATCTGATAATGGCCTCAGTAATAAATTGTCATACAAATAAATCAGAAGAAAGATGTTTGAAATAGAATACCATGACTGAACTATCTTGCTTGATCCTTAATAATGCAGCAAGAATACCTTAGGTAATACATATATCCTATGATATCTGGATCAAGGGAGGTCTGGAAATGTTTTTGCACTGATTTTTTTCTGTTTTACCAGGAATGCTCTGCTTGGGTCCTATGTGCATCTGCTACAGGACCTTGTTGCTCTTAAGTAACACCATAATACATGATTCAAAGACAGAAGCAAGTCAGTCAGGACAATAACAAACATAAAATTATCAATATGGCAGTAAATATGCTTAGCTTTAAGAGAATTGTGTAAGCAGTGACATAACAATTGTAACAAAATCAAGGTCTTTTAAATTTCATTTGATTAAAAACATAATAAAAAATTAATGAACTGAAGAAACTATTCTGACTGAAATGTGCTAGAGATCTGGGGAACTGTACAGAATATTGTAGTGCAAATATCAAAATATGAGATGTGACTATAAGGTATCTAGCAACATACAGTTACTGAATCTGAAGTAAAGTGCAAGGGAATACAGTGTTATAGTCCTTTGCAGGCTGTTAATAAGGCACACAGTAGCAAAGCTGGTGGGTGGTGTGGAGCTTAATGAATTCAGGTCAAAAAGCAAAGCAAGCATTACAATACCGTAGCAGATGTGCAGTGTTATCTGCAGCCCTTTGACCCTGCAAGCTAGTTATTATACAGCATTTCTTGGAATTTCAAGAGCAGCAATGTGGTTCATCACCCAGCACAGCAAAAGTGACTATTAGCATCCGGGAAAATGCAGCTTAAAATAAGTCTGCAATAAATACTTTAAAGTCAGAGAAATAAGAAACAGCCTTTTCTTTTCTCTGCATTCATAAAAAATCATAAATACTTAAAAGTATGATTCCCAAAAATACTTGCTGCTTTAGTTCCTTCTTTAATTGCATTGCACCATTTGTGAGAGTCATATTTCTTTACTCCTATTTGTTTAACCCTGATAAATATGGTTGTTATTTTATTGCCATTCTTCCCTTCTGTGATATTCCTTTCCACTGTCTTGGGTTATTTTAACAGTACACAACACAAAGGTTTATTTGCTAGACTCATGGAATGCACAACCTATACTGCTCTATAAGAGACGTGGCTTTTACCTTAAATGGTTTCAAGCACCAGTGCATCTATTAGGTTTACCTATTAAATGCATGTGTGCATAAATAGATAAATAGTTTGTCTGTATTCAGTAATCTGTTCTAGTCTCAGTATTGATATATTTATCTCATAAATATAACTTGAGGATATAATACTATGTCCAGTACTAGATCATAAGAGACACCGTTACTAATTTTAAGACATTGGGCTATATCATTGAAATAATTTCTGGAGATCTGGTAAGCCATAATGTTGTCAGGTTACAGAGAAGCAGGGCAGTTGCAGGTTATGTTCAACAAAGACACCAATTTTACCAAGAGCTATAAACTTAAAATCTTCATAAAACCGATATATGGAAAACAGATTAGAATGTGACAAGAGCAAGAGTTGTCACATGGACTTATATTTATAAAATATGAAATGTACATTTCAGGAAAAAAGTTTGACTTTTACTATAACTTCTGTAGCTCTTACTAGATAAGTGTTGAGGGTGTTGGGTTTATATTCTAATGATGAGCCTCATACCTCTTACCTCAGGGGTAAATATGTGACTACTCACCCAATAATCTAGGTGGAACTTGTACAATGCTAATTTGCTACATTGTTTGAGATGCAAGGAGAGCTTGTCCCATAGGTAAGTGGGTCTTTGTGTGATGAACTTATCTCTCCAAGGGATCTTGTTTATGTTGCATTGAATGCTGAGATCTTCAGAGAGAATGCTTTTAGTATTAGCAGTATTTCTGAGGTGGAGGAGGGCTTTTAGGACAGGGTATTTCATAGCCCAGAAAGTGAAAGAGAGATTACCATAGGAAACCTGAGTGTTGGTTCTTGCAAGCTCCTCTTTGAAAATATGAGTGTCCAAGGGGATGTCAATAATGCCATCAAGCTTGCAGTTATTGACAAACTTGGACAGCCATAGATCTTTGACATTTGTTTTCACACAGAGGAAATTACTAAGAGAAGGGGACCAAGGGAAGAGCCCTGAGGGACACCACTAGTAATGTGCCTTCTGCATGAGAAGGCACCACCAATTCTTGCTCTGAGAGCCAATTTTAATCCTAATGGCTGATACATTGGCTTAGGCTTAGACTAATGAGTTTGTTGCTAATGCTAGCATAGTGAATTGTATCAAATGTTTTACGAGGTCAAGAGAGGCGATATGGACAGAGTGGCCATCATCATCCGCATTTGTCACATTTGTCAAAGAACTCCACCAGATTAAGGAGACAGGATCTACCTTTCATGAAGCCAAATAGATTAGAGAATAGGGCTTGCAGGTCACCAATTCAGTGTTTGTGTAGTTAACCAATGTATGTTGTATGCTTACAAATACAGTACAATAAATACAAATAAAATAATATAATACAAAAAAAATGTTACAGTCAGTGCTGATGAAGCAAATAAGATGATTGTTTTCAGTATGTGTGGCAGAGTTACTCTTGTAGAAAAGCACCACAATAACTGTTCTCTAGAGATCAGGAACATACCCCATGAGGAGACCAAGGTTAAAAAGGATTAGATGGGATTCAAAAATGTACTTTGTACTAACTAGGTGGTAGTTTTTTATATTGCTAGGTCCATGGAATTTTTCATTTTCAAAAGAGTTTTTGGGTTCTGGTCTATAGTGATTTTGGGGAAGGGGGAAATTAGAGTTTTTATGTAAGGAACTTGGGGTTGAGTAGAAGGGGTGAAACTGGAAATAAATTCATCATCAATGGCATTGACTATGACTTCCGGATCAGTTTAGTTTTTGTAGTTAAGTTGGAGCTTGGTATAATGTTTCATGCTACATCTAATGCTAATAATATTGCCACCTCTGGTGGGAACTAGGACTTTTTGATCTAAGCTATCATTGATAAAATTATGGAAGAGGCAGCCATATTTTTATTTGTTTGTTTGTGTAATATTTTTAATGGATGGGTATTTAATATATTGAGATAAACAGGTATATAATTCACCTTCCTGGGATAGCTAGCATGCTTATCACTAAGCAATGGGGGGCACTACCATTGTGAATAATGTACTGATTGACTTTATTTAGTATGACTAGGATGTGTTGGTATTCAGAACTGGTGTCATGAGGGACTGACACAAGATAAGGGGGAGCAGATAAATACAGTTACACCCTCACTGTCTGCAGATGATCTGAATGAATGAAAGGAGCAGTGCCCTTTTAAGGGGGTGGTGTCTTGTCAGTATCTTGAAACCATGTAATGCAGTAAAACCATCATCTAAAGGCAGCTTATACACCAAGTATATTTATAGATGGAACAAAGTGTTATAGTAAACAGTCTGTAATCAAATGGTAACAGGTCACAGCCCAAGAATCATAATTAAATGGTTTGACAATTAAAATCTTCTACAGCTACATGCCATTTGTACCAATCTGTAGGAATTTCAAAACTGTTCAGAATGAGCCACAACATTCCAAAAAAGTAGGTTTGATCTTCAGAACATAACACTGAAGTGCAGAACTGAATGTTACACCCAAAAAAGCATTTTTTGCCAGGGCATAAGCCCTCTGCACCCCAACATATTACCACTGCTTATATACAGTAACTCCAAGATCACTAAACTTCAAAGAGGAGCAAATACTCTGTGTTACAGCTATTGCTGAGATGGTATCTATTTCACATCTACATTCTCACTTTTCTGTGTCTCAAACTTATTGTCTTTGAGAAGGCAACAAGAACCCACCATTTTTGACCAACAACATCATTTAGAAGGGGATTAATGCAAGTATAATTCAGAATAGTTTATGAAGTTTGTGATTCTCTCCAAATGAGATAACAAGTGAATTTTGCCATGGTGTTACGTTGCAAAAGTACCATCATGTGACTGAGTGTACATATACGGCTTCATATATTTCATTTGGAATTGTATTACCTATACTGAATACTGGGTATACAATGAGCTAAATACTATAAATCCACTATTATACTGAAAAATGGATCACTCTGCGGTGAAAGTTTTATGTTATCTGTCTATTCCAGTTGAGACAGAAACAAGATTTACAGGATCTCATTCCTTCTTCTTTATGAAAGGACCTGGATAACTGAATATTGTGGCATAACAGTAGATGCCAATAATGCCCCCTCACCACATAGCTTTATGTTATTTTTACAGATATCACACAATGATGCTTCGTGCTATGTTATGTGGGGATCTGGAAAATTCTTAAGGAGAGAAAAGTAACAGCTGTACGAATTAAATCAAATGTTTCTGATGATAAAATGAAAAGAAATGCGTACTAATTTTTACTGTGCATTCATGCTTACTACAGTGAAGTGCATCTGTTTACAGGCACCTATTCCTTCCAAGATTAAAAAAATAGACTGAAAAAGTAAAAATGTTGAGCTTAACAAAAGCAGCAGCTTTGTTTTTCATATTTACTACTATTTACTGGAGGTTTCAATTTGTTTCCTATGTGCTGTTTTCGACATGAGAGCATATCTCAAGAAATATGAATTAAGATGATGGTGAGAATCATGAGTTTTTCTATCCACAATAAATCTCATTAATACCTTTATGACTGAACTGGTATGCTATTAGTCTCTTGTTATAAGATCATGTACCTGCATGCACACACACACACACACACACACACACACACACACACACACACACACACACACACACACACACACACACACACACACACACACACACACACACACACACATAGTTGAAGTGAGTATTTTTTACTGCAGTCTTATTCTATCATTTTTATTCTACCCCAGGAAATTATGTTTTATTAGTACAACTTAACTATGGTACAGAGGAGACTGCTACATGACAAAAGTGTAGATACAAATGTTGCTTCAGTTAAGATTAAGAATGACAGTAAGTTAATGATGATGGGACTAATACTGTTGTAAATGCCCACTTTGGCACACTGCTATGCAAGTACCTCTGCACTCCTCACATGCCCTACAAATTATTTATACTAACTTTGAGATTGCAAGAAGAGAAAATTAAGTGCATATTCCCCAATCCTAAGAACTGTATGATCTCGGACACCTTTTGACAATCTGCTTAGTTGATCATAAACAGTCGACTAAACTGCTGTCAACCAGATACACAATCGATCTTTAGGAGGGATCCTATATATATATAAAGAGAGAGCGAGAGGGGGACTATTGACAATACTTAAAAAAATACTACGTTCAGGTCACATCAGGTCACACCAGTCTTTCAGCTTAGAACTTACAGTAAACTACAAACTCTTGCTCTTGTGTGTGTGTGTGTGTGTGTGTGTGTGTGTGTGTGTGTGTGTGTGTGTGTGCATGTAGATATATATGTATATATATATATATATATATATATATATATATATATATATATATATCACTTACTCAGGATTTAAGGAAGTTGCTTAGCTGGGTTGTTAAAAGCATCTTTTTATTGTTTTTAATGCTTTTCTTTGTTTTTGCAATATTTGTTTATAACGTTTGTATATAAGGAAAACAGTACATTTATACAAAGCATATATATATATATATATATATATATATATATATATATATATATATATATATATATATCTTTTTATAAGGTATGAGTAATTGGAATGTATGGAAAAGGCTTTTTACTGGTGCATTTAAAATGATGTAAGCATATAAAAATGGGAAGTGAGTATGGTTGTGTTATCTGATGAAGTTCCATTTTTATGTGAATTGGTGAATAAAGGAACAAAAGCGCTAATAACATTACTGGATTGGTGCCTTCACTTCGGAAGCAAACTTGTGCTTTCATTTGTATATACATATATATATATATATATATATATATATATATATATATGTGTGTTGGTGGTAGCTGAGGTGGATGTAAAAGATCTCATAGCACTTATCAAAAAGAGAAGAGATTCTGTATTTAAACAACCAAAGTAACATCATTCAGAGCTTAAATATACTTTCCTCTTCTTAATGTAAAAACATTCCTTCTCCCTTTTTTATATTTATAAAAACATACCCCCGGATTCACGAATCCTCCGTGTAAGACTAAATAAGCCTTACTCGGAGACTGCAGTTAAATGGTATGACATCAGCGTGCCATGCATATTCATGAGGGCACGCTGACTCCACTCCAAGTCTAACACGGACTGTGCAGGAAAGCAGGGGGCGTGTCCGACTGCCGAGCAGTCCAAAGGTCTATGCCCCTGCAAGTGTCTGAACTGTAAAATGTCAACACACAAGAGCGAGTCCGCTCAAATGTCCACGTACCCAACACTACACTCCCTGACATTGTAAACCCCCAGCACAGTTATAAAAAGTAAAACATAAAAAAATATTTTTTCTAATTCCCGATATAGCTGCCCGTATTTGCGCGTGTGTGTGCAGGTGTGCCCATTGCTTAGCTGCAGTTAGCAATCTCGGCATGGAAGAGCATAATAAGGAATGTCTATGCAAATTACACCCAATAGCAATAGTGTAGCGGTAGATCCTTTGCACAAAGAGAAGGCATTCATGGTTCGAGTCCCTCCACTCCCCTTCCTATTTTATGTTTTAAATTAGTATATGAAATAATTCCTGACATATATGATTAAAAATTTACTGAAAAGCATTGAAATGGCCTATGTATCAGTGAAGAAATGTATATTTATAAAGGATCCTGACATATAACTGCCCGCAGTTAAGCAACGCTTTACCCAACGCAGTATATTTGCCCGTAGTTTAGCAGCGCTTTAGCCAGCGCAATATAGTTGCCTGTAGTTAAGCAGTGCTTTACCCAGTGCAATAGAGGTGCCCATAGCTAAATAGTGTTTTATCCAGCGCAATCAGTTTGCACGGAGGTGCGTGCCGTGCCAAGCAGCGCACCATAGGTAACGTAGAGCAAAGTTGCCTAAACACAGCCACACCCCCTAGCCTGTCTGGACAGTAGTAAAATAAAAATCAATGACAAGGTTCGAACCCAGGACACTGTGCACCATAATCAAAGTACTGAAACACTAAGCCATGACAGCTTAGGAAAACATCCACTTTTAACACACATATACTTATAAATGGTAGATTAACCATCGCTAAGCAGGTCTGCAGTCAGCCGAGAATTTTCAAAAATGGCCAATCACAAAAAAGTGCAGGAAATGTGGCATATATAAGCCCCATAGGTGGGAATACTCACCATAACTGATTGTAGCTCCCATCTGCAGTTAGAATAGCTGGTGCTGGAGAGGATACTTGCTTTCGAGCACAACACTGGGGCATCGCAGAGTCAAAATACATGGTTTGGCTCCTTGTCCACCGTCATGAGTCAAGACTTCTGCAGGGCCAGTTCCAAGGGATGGAGTACAAAGCAGAGGCTTGGAACCGGTTAGCTCATGATCTCACCAGTGCCACAGGCGTTCCTCAGATTGGTGAGCAGGTCCGTCACCACCATGCAGACCTGAAGAGATGGAAGCAGAACCTACTGAACCAATGGATACAGGAGGCCCGTGGGATGCAAGATGCCCCACTACTGAGTAGGTAGCCATGGAATGCAGTATGTAAGACATGCTAATTTATTCGATATAATGGATAGGTATGTCTCAATATCCCTTCATTTACTTCACAGCTGCAGGTGTCCGTGCTGCGAATCAGCAAGCCTATGCAGATAGGCTGCTAAGGCTGCACCAAAAGGCAGGTTAGTAATTATTCTGCATGTATTGTTATATAAAATAGGTGAGAGAGCCTGAAAGAAAGTGTTGTAGCCCAATAATACAGCCATAAAATGCCCTGAATAATTCCTCTGCATGTACTGTTATATAGAATAAGTCAGAGAGCCAGAAAAAGAGTGTAGTAACCCATTAAGAAAGGTAAAATATGTCCGGAATAATATCTCTGCATGTACTGTCATATAAAATAAGTGAGCGAGCCTGAAAAAGAGTGTTCTAACCTATTAATAAAGGTATAATATGTCTTGAATATGTCTTCCGTATGCACTGTAATATCAAATAAAGGAGAGAGCCTGTGGAAAAGTGTGTAATGTAAGTAATAAAGGTATAAAACCTGGAGTGAGTCTGTGTCACTTACTGTGAAATGTTGTTGTACCCTTGCATTATACAAATAGTGCTGTATTAATAAGTGCTGGCAACCCACAGTTGGGCAGTCCCATCTAAAATGGTTGATGGAAGTGCCAGTAGCTGTGAAGCATATATACAGTCCTCAACAGTCAGTTAATGGCTGGCATGCATAGGTAAATCTGGCACACGAGTAGCTTGTTAATTTGTTCCCTAGAAATGTGAGTGTGCTACATGAAATGTAGGGTTCTGTACAAATTTAACTGAAAATGTCATGTGAACACATCCAGATATGTAGATAAAGAAATATAAATAAAACCAATAACTATGTAGCAGTAACATCTGCATCTTGGACAGTTAGTATGTCAGATATAGGTCAGGTATATAATGAACTAGCCAAACCCATTACACAACCTAATGCATGTTGGCAAGTGTAATAATACATGTAGGGGATATACACCTGCAGTCAATAGGAATATAATGTACATTAAAAGTACTTATAAGATGTTAATTGAGGTTTCTTTCTACACCCTACAGCATGTGCATAAACAATGCAATTCCACACCTCAATGGGTATGTGTAATCTCAAAATCTCAAAACATTTGTTGGGACATATGTCCTATTGTTCTATAAATATCTGCATTCACTTTGTTGCATGTGCCCTGTTCAAACACCACAATCATGGTGGCCTGTTGCCGCCGATCATCCCTGCATGCTGTTGGAATGTCCACTGTTGTTCAATATATGCATGTGTTATGCTTGCTGTTCAACTGTTGGAACTTTGTTGTGTTGGGTTAATGGGAATATTACTGCATGCTGTTACAACTAATTTGGAATGCTGTTGTTTATGATGTAATTAAACACACCTAATCACAGAATGTGTGGGAAGGCCAGTCCCAGCGGACCCACCTGTCCCTCCTCAGCTGGCGATTGCACCTGGCACCAGCACGTCCGGTGCCCAGCCCAGGCTCCCCTCCTCCATTGGTCCTGTGCCACCTTTAGGTGGAAGCGCTGCAGGGGATGGGGCTCGTCCTCCCTGTGCAAATGTGGGCGGAGAAGGGCCACCTGTCACCCTTCAAAAGGTCCAGGTTGTGGTGCGTAGGGAGATCCAGCATTCAGTCGCTGATCCCCTATGCCAGCTCAAGCCGAGAGTAGCACGTCTCATGGGTGAGCCTGCCCATCCTACACAGCCACCAGCACAGCCACCCTCAGGGCTGTGAAGGTGCAGTGGTGACTGCCCATGGGTGTGGATCTCAGTTCCACTGTTATCATCTGTGAGGTCATGGGCTTGCGATTTCCAAACATCCATCCCCGTCAATTGTGTTCACCCACCCCATGTGCCATACACTACCCCTGTATATGTCTTGTTTGTTTTGTCTGTTTACCTCCCCAACCTACCTCTCCAAATATACCTACTTCCTCTACCTCACTTTCCACTCTCATCTAAAAAAAAAAAAAAAAAAAAAAAAAAAAAATTACGCCCCATACATAGCTGCCCATTTCGCACACATGTTCGCTGGACATGGAAACTGATAATTATAATTGGTAGTACAACATACTTTGTTGTCCTCACTCCTCTACCAGGGGTGGAAGGTTTCAAATTTCACTCCAAATGTATTGCATATGCACAGCTGTTGCTGGTAATGAATTGGGCAGCTATGGACCTTCCCTACACCTGTCCTGCACATCCTGAGCTTGTTTCCCTACTGGCTTTCTCTCTTTGTGCCCCCTTTTTCACCACTTTCCTATCTCCCCATTTTCTTTTCTTTCAAAGAAATTAGCACGGGGGTTAGCGGGAGTAAGCACTTTTAAGCAGTAGTTTGCGCGAGTGTGCGCATGTGTGCGCTTAGCTAAGCATCGCTAAGCATTGCGCAAACCCGCACAAACCCGCTTACAACTGCTTAAAAGTGCCTTAGTCACTCTGAATGGCAGGGCCCTTGTTCTGCTGAGCAGCAAAATAAAACACCTCTATCAGTCTCGAACCCCAGACCTTGGACACACTGGACTGCATGAAGTACCACTAGGCCACAAAAGACTTACAACAAGTTGGTGCTGTTATAAATATATCATGCATTACAATGAGTGATTGTAAAGGGAAAATAGGAATGTCATAACACAAATCTTGTTCTGTGGATCTTTACCGGCAGTTGTTGTGGAATTGTATGACATGACTGTGAAAAGAGAACCAGCCATTCTTGCAGGAAATAATGTTACAGTAGCACTTTACAAACCCCACACAGTATCAGAGGAGGATAAACACTTGCATATTTGAATAAGGCAGAGGCCATACTTCCCAACTGTGACTGCTTTTCAGGGATGTCCCTGATTCCTAAACAAATGTTAGCTTTGTCCCTCAGAATCCCTCTGAAAAGTACTGATGGTAGGCCGAAGAGTGGGGAATTACACTTAATGAATAATGTCAGTAAGTAATAGTACACACTGCATGCACGTTAGAAAAGGTGTATTAATGCATGGGCTCTGATTCACTGACAGTCTCAACTTAATGTCTGTAATATATTACAGGTGTACTTCACTTATATGTACCTTTCCCTGAGGCTGTTCAAATATATACCTGAGTGTATCAGAGGCCTGGCAGAGGCAGAAACACACAGGCATTACAGCTTGTCTGCTGTTACACACTCTGCAAATAGCTTTGGAATGAGTCCCACAAGCATACCCTTATGTAGGAGTACAACACAGAACTATCAAAGGATGTAGCCATGTACTGTTAGCAACCAACTGTGACAATGACACTGTTCCAGTGCAGAAAAGACTGGTGTGGTGCACAGACAAAGAATAATAGGCTAACCTCTGGCTACCATCTGGATATGTCCACAAGTGGGATCTAAGCAGACAGACTACTTGCCTTGTTAGACTAACAGGTACACAGCATCTCTGTATGTTCAGCAAGATAAACATCACACAATAATATATAATGCTCTCTGTACTTCTGCACCCCTACCCAAAAGAACAATATACCTGTGTATTCAGGCTCTACCAAGGATGTAGGTAGGCATACTCAGTACTGAAATGTGCCCAGTTGTCTTGAGCAGCCTGTGCTAATGTCAACACAAATAAACAACAAACTGTTCAGAAGTGAGGTAATTAATATTTACAGTATAGTAGTTCACAAACAGTTCATGTGCCAGATGAACACATTGCAATAACTACTTTTGTATGGCAGTTAACTGTCTAATTAGAAAAAAAAGTACATACATGTATCTTGTGTAAGCATGTGGAGGGCTGAGTAAAAGTCTACACTGACAAGTGTGTACTAGAAGCAGCAACATTCAGGTTTGAGTACAACATGCAAATCACTGGCTACAGCACTAGCTTCAGAGATAAGAAGTATACCAACCTTCTGACTGACACAACAGTGTCCACAGCAAACAAGCATGGGCCCCACTTTGGAAACCTGAAAGGGCTACACCTACCTAACCTAGCATTTTATAGCAGTGGGCTGCTAAGACAGTGAGTAGTGCAATTACCACACAGCAGTCTGCATGCAATTACTGAATGGTGGGCATCAATTTGTGCAGAGGCCATCACATGCACATGTGCAGATACCTGGAAAAGCAGACTGTACCTGCTGTCGACACATGCAATAATCTCATTGCAGCAAGAGAGAGAGAGAGAGAGAGATAGATAGATAGATAGATAGATAGATAGATAGATAGATAGATAGAGATAGACATAGAGACAGAGATACAGACAAACACAGAAAAATAAAGTGTAACAGACAGAGACAAGCAAAAGGAAAAAAAAAACTAACCTTTAAAAACAAACTGAAGACAGCAATACAAACAAATGGTATGTAACACATATGTATTTTCTGGCATGTAGTAGATGTTTATGAAGAGTACTCATCATACTGTGAATCATCCATATGTGGCAGCAGTACATATCTCTATGTATCTGTACATGTGCATAGGGCAAGGAACATACTGCAACTGTTTGTGAAGGGTGTACATATATACGTTGTTGAAGGTTGTTATGTGCATATGTCTATGTAGGTTATAGTGTGTGGAAAAGACAATAGCATGCAGTGCTGGTATATGACATGTGGTGGTTAAACGCTGTGGGTATGCCCTGTCATTTTTGCAGTGTTGTAGCCAGTGAGGCCTGCTAAAGCTACATGGGCTGAGGACACCTTCAATGCAGTCTGCACAATACTGTGCAATATTATTACATAACTGAATATCTCACAACTGCCGCATAAGTGCTATTCCCACCATGAATAGTGGACTGTATATGTCCCTATATGTACATCTATATGTACAGCAATGGATGTTTATATGTATGTGTGTATGTACGTGTGTGTGTGTGTGTGTGTGTGTGTGTGTGTGTGTGTGTATATATATATATATATATATATATATATATATGTATATAGATATGTAGATATATATAGATATATATAGATATAATATATATATATATAGATATATACAGATATATACATATATATATATATATATATATATATATAGATATATAGACATATATATACATATATATAGATATATATATATATATATATATATATATATATATATATATATATATATATATATATATATATAGATATGCAGATATATATGTATATATAGATATGCAGATATATAGAGACATGGGGCATACATACAGCGACAGGTGCCTGGCGACCAAGGTATGGATTGAAGCTCAGTGTTGACACTGCAGTGCCATCCCTTCTTGCCAGAACACTGTACCCATTAACTACCACATAGGTGGTAGTCTACCTAATGCCAAAGGTGTGATAAGGGAACATGGGACATAGGTGGACAGTAGCCTCCCCTTTGATAATCACATTGCCACACTAGTCATGTACTCTGTCTACTTGGTACACATCATCACAAAAGGTGTGTCATCTAGGGAAATAGATGCCAGTGTTCCCCTCTACTTATCACACTTAAAACCCATTAGAGAGTACAATGCCAACTACAGCAACTGGAAAGGCCACAGACATACCTCATAAAGAGTAATACCGGCCTCAAACAGATGCCCTATGCAGACCGACTCTCAAAACCACAGCTAGTCTGTGTTGCATACCGTCTACCCAGATGTGACCTCTGCCTAACATACTGAGCTATGTCACACCCATAGCTGTTGGATATCCCCCACGTAAAGATATTATAATCCTTCCCAGATACATGCTCTTGGGCCCTACATCTTGTCAGCACACTAAACAGCACATGCTGGAGGGATAGAGTCCTAACTCAGAGACACACCATACCCTGGAACAAACCACCTATCTATAGCAAACAAAGCTCCTCATTAGCAGTTGTCATAAATACTCCTAATGATTGTTTGGGAGATAGGAAATACACCCCGGGAATCACCTCTATGGCTCTGGTTGACTTGGGCAAGTGAAATTAAATTACATGTGTGTATATGGCTAGGCTGCTGTAAGCCCTAGGGCCAATAGCATATTATCTACCCATGACACAAAGCACACACACATGTACTTAGTGCAATAATTGCTATGTGAGGTTAACTGAGTGTGATTGTGAATTTGTTGGTGAATGTGTGCAAGATCTGTAAAGGTGTGATAGCTTAGTGTGACATTGTTTCTGTCATGGTAGTTTGTGTCCTAGCTGTGATCCCAGAAAAGATGTGTATGTTATTGCTAGGCAGAAAAAGTAGTATGGCATACGGTGTGACGTAGTCCCTTGTTGTCGACTGTGATGTCCCATTGTAGGCTAAAACAATACATGTATGCTTAGTGAGTGGTACTGCTGGTGAATCCAACTCCCATATGAACTGTAGTACTACCTGAAGCTGTAGGCCTAAACAGAACAGTATGGTGTATGTTCACATTGCTTGGAAACACTGTTTTGTGTCATCCCTGTAGCCCTCACAGATTACATACCACAGGCATAAGGTTTTGTAAGTAGTGACACAAAGTACTGTATGGTACACAGGTAAAGCTCACCTGGGTTGGCATACATTTGTGTGTTGTATGTATGTCTGATGCGTGCAATTATGCCTGTACCATGCCCTCAATCATATCTGTGTTACAGGGTATACGTGTGTATATAGCAATATGTATAGTCTACTACAGCAGTATGCCACCTAAATCAACAACTATGCAAATATGTTAGGCAGGGGTTTGTCATCAATGACTACTGTGGTATACTATAACTGTACTTTACATTCATTGCAATGGATGACAAACTTTATTAAAAGCGCACCTAAAAACATGCTGGCTATGCCCTTGCAACTCCCACTCTAATATCATCCACCCCATCCAACTATTACCTTTCTTTCACCTCCACTAACTACCTTGATGATAGCAAGCTCAGATGCTCATAAGCCTAGTACTTATTATACAGCAGGAACTTCTCATTGTTACATTTGTTAATGCCTGTTATGTACTTCACATATAAAAATTCTAGTTTATTTCATTTCTATTTAACATTTGTTGACCGGGAAAGTCTGACTAGGTTCCACAGATCCTGTTTTCAGTGGAGGCCCGGGGAGAAATGCTCCAGAAGCATGTCTTTAGAATGTGGGAGGAAACCGGAGTACCCGGAGAAAACTCACGCGAACACAGGGAGAACATGCAAACTCCACACAGAAGGTACCCCAGCCGAGAATCGAACCAGAGAACCTCTTGCTGTGAGGCGACAGCATTAACCGCTGCACCACTGCGCCGCCCAAGTAGCTGTCTACTGATGTACTATGTTCTTCATCTGTAAATATGTTGTAAGTAATTTCTATGTTAAATTGTTAATCACTATGTAATCCAATGTAACTACTGTCTGTTTATTTTACTGTGGAGCTTTTCTCCCTGGGCCTCTGCTGAAAATGGACCCACATCCAGTCGGACACTCCCGGTCAACAAATTTAAATAAATAAATAAATAAATAATAAATAAATAAATCATTCTCCATCCATTAGCTTGATATATAGTTTCATATTTTCATAGTATAGTACTAGGCTATCTGCCCTGGGGCATTTGTAAGCCTAGCATTAGTGATGTGGCTTTTGCCACCCCATGAAATGGTACAAAAATGTACAGAATAAATCTAGAATACTGTGCCTCTGTCTAGTAGTGACACAATGAAGGTCCCCTTATATAATAGAATTAGTTTACTGTGCCCCTGTCTAGCAGTGGCACAGATGTGACCCCTTGGGTAAACTTACGATCTCCCATCCACTCATCAAGATTTCTCTTGAAGAGAGTCAGTGAGGGGCTTTGCCTAATACGAACTGGGATCCTGTTCCAAAGCATGGGAAGCCTCTGGGTTATGACTCTATCCCTCCAGCATGTCCTATTCATACTTGTGCCGAGGTTTAAGTCTTTAGCTCTCGTGGTCCTGATGGATTTGGATTTTTTGAGATGGAGCATGTCCATCAGATCCTGATTGGACATGGCCTTGTACATCAGGCAGAGATCACCTCTGAGCAGGCAGTATGCTACTGAATAGAGCTGAAGTTTTTTTTAGTCTGGCAGAATAAGACATATGTTGGAGACCCTTGATACTTTTGGTGAGGTACTTTTGTGGTCTCACCAGCTGTTGCAAATGCCGGGTGAGGTACATACCAAATGGGGCATTGTACTCAATCATGGGTCTGATGAGGGAGGAATATAGGGGTACAATGACATTCTTGGATCTGGATGTGAATCCCTTCATGATGAGGTGTGCAAGGTAGAATGTTTTTCTAACCACTTTGGCAACGTGGGTGTCAAATGAGAGGTCGCTGTCTACTTGGGTCCCTAGGTCTCTGATTACTTTTTCTGTACTCAATGGGTTGCTGTCTATGTGATAATGTGTGGGTACTTTGTTTTTCCAAAGGATGACTATACATTTATTGGCATTTAGTTTAAGGCCGTGACTACGGCACCAGTTGTCCGTTTCAGTGAGGCCTTTTTGTAGGATGTGTGTGTCTACTGGTGTATCGACTATGGCGCCTAGTTTGCAGTCATCTGCGAACTTTGTCAGCCACAGCCCTCCCATGTTTGCTTTAACATCTGAGAAATAAATGCCGAACAAGAGGGGTCCCAGGACAAATCCCTGTGGGACACCACTTGTGACTGGCTTTGAGTCTGACATTGCTCCAGCGATTTTAACTTTATGGGTTCTGTCCTTTAGCCAGTTTGCAACCCATCTAGTGACATAAGGGTTTACTTTTAAGCTGTTTAGCTTATCTATGATGCCTGAGTGGGGTATTGTGTCGAAGGCCTTAGCCAAGTCCAGGTATGCTGTATGGACTGCTTTGCCCTCATAAATGGCTCTAGTGACTGTTTCGAAAAAGTCAACCAGGTTTAAAAGGCAGGATCTGCCCTTTACAAAGCTGAACTGGGTGGAGTCAAGTGTCTGTAGGTCCCCTATGTCTCGTTCCATAATGATTCTTTCCATAGCTTTGCAGACCAGGCTAGTTAAGCTTATGGGGCAGTAGTTTCCAGGGTCTGTAGAGGCACCCCCCCTTGTGGAGTGGGACCACTGTTGCTGTATGCCAGTGTTCAGGTACATATCCCGAAGTAAGGCTAAGGTTAAATAGCATTTTTATGTGTGGGTTTAGCTCTTCTTGGAGTTCACGTAACATGCACCCTGGGATACTGTCAGGTCCCATTGATGCTGTGTTTTTTTGCTTTGTTTAGGGCGGTTCTCACTTGGACATCTGAGATGACAGGGAGATTACATTCAGCTGGGATAAGTATTTCTTCTTTTGGGGGTGAAGGAGGGGAGAAATTTGCACTGAACCTGTCAGCCAGAATGTTATCAATATCTGTGGGTTCAGTGTATTTTCTGTTGTTGTGAACCAACTCTGAGCATATCTGAGGGTTTCCGCCCAGGTTTCTAACATAGCTGAAGAAGGCTTTGTGGTTATCTTTAGTGTCCTTAGTGATTTTTCTCTCAAAGTTTGCCTTGGATGTTTTATGAGAGAACGTAGTTTTCTGCTAATGTTGATCAGAGATGTCTTCCCTTCATGGGATTTTGCTCTGACGTGCAGTAGCTTCCTTCTTTTGTTATACAATTTGTTTATGGCTGAGGTCCACCAGACAGGACGCTTACATTTTGTGGAGAGGGACTTGGATTTGTTTGGGATTGCATGATCCATGCATTCTTGGAGATGTCCATAGAAAGCATTTGTGAAGGATTCGGCATTGTGGGATGTGGTATCCACTGGCACAGTAGGCTTAAAGGATACCATCTCAGTCTTAAGAAGAGTGAAGTCTGCTTTTGAGAAGTTTTTCACTGTGGTCTTTTCTGCTGGGGATGGAGGTGGGATATGTATATCCAGGGTGATTAGTTTGTGGTCAGATCTCACTAGTGAGGGGTACACGTCTGGTGTGGAGCATTTTGTCCCCATGTTTGTGATGATCAGGTCTAGTATATTATCTCCCCTAGTGGGAGAGGTGACTAGTTGTTCCAGTGCATTTGAATTTATGAATTCCAGGAACCTTTGGGCTAGAGTATTAGGGCTAGAATAATGTACCCAATCTATGTTTCGGTAGTTGAAGTCTCCCAGTATGATGGTATTTTGTGATACATTCATATCCTCCAATGTCTTCAGGAAGGCTGAGTGGGGTTCTTGAGATTGGGAGGGTGGTCTGTAACATGCTACCAGTTGTATAGCAGTTTTGCCTATGGTTAGTTGCACCTGTATGGTCTCTGATGCTTCATGTGTTGCTACTAACCTGGAGGTGTGGGTGTCCTTTATGAATATGGACACCCTCCTTTGTGGTTCGGCCCGGGTTTTGGGGCCGAAAAGCATGATATGAGGTATAGCCTGGTAGCACTGGGGTGCTCTCAGGAGCCTTGAACCAGGTTTCTGTTACTGCACAGACGTCAATGTTCTTCATGCTGAGGAGTGCATCAAGTGCCTGCATCTTGAGATTTAGACTTCTGGCGTTGAGCAGCATTACCCTTAGTTTTTTTTCCATTTTTGTTCTCTAAGGAGGTGGGTTTGTCTTTTGAGCCTTGCCTGAAAAAGGCACTATGGGGGTGGCAAGAGCCTTAGCCAATATCCGGAAGCCCAGTGGTGACAGGTGTAAGCCATCCCTTGCGAAGCAGCGTGGCTTGTCCAACATATCATCCCAGGCAGACAGACATTGATCCTTAGAATGACACCAGTACTTGAGCCAATTGTTAAAGCTGATCATCTTGTCTTTGTATTGTGGTATCATTCTTGGTG
>NC_056727.1:1161791862-1161831862 GCF_019279795.1 Protopterus annectens | reverse complement strand
TTGCCAAAGAGGAATTTACCTCTTTTAATGTGTTTTCCTAGTCTCCAAAACTGGCACTCCTCTTAAAGACAATCACACACACACCCCAATTGCAGGATTCAAACCCCCACCTAATTATGTTATGATTCTAGAGATGTATGCATTAACACAATGTACTATATGCTTTACTGGCAGCTTGCATTTCCACTGCTGTATATGTGGGATACTGACATCATCAGACTTACCAAAGAGGAATATACCTCTTTTAATGTGTTTTCCTAGTCTCCAAATAGGGCACTCCTCTCAAAGGAAATCACAAACACACCCCCCACACACTCAACAATTGCAGGATTCATACCTCTATCTAACTATGTTATGATTCTAAAGAAGTACACATTAACACGATGCACTATATGCTTTACTGAGAGTTTTCATTTCCACTGCTGTATTTGTGGGATACTGACATCATCAGACTTGTCAAAGAGGAATTTACCTCTTTTAATGTGTTTTCCTAGTCTCCAAAAAGGGCACTCCTCTCAGAGGAAATCACACACACACACACACACACACACACACACACACACACACACACACACACACACACACACACACACACACACACACACACCCCACACACACACACTCAAAAATTGCAGGATTCAAACCCCTACCTAACTATGTTATGATACTAAAGAGATGCGCATTAACACGAAGCACTATATGCTTTACTGGGTGGTTTCTTTTCTCCTGCTATATTTGTAGGATGCTGACATCATCAGACTGGACATGGTAATGTGTGTGCACTTTGTTTTATGCAATCCCAAGAATGAACCATGAGGGACAGCAGGTGTTAACAGCTTGAATAGGACTCCACAATTTTTAGCTTGTGTGATCTATCTGTGGACCAATTGCCATTCCATCATATCACAATACATATTTATGCACAGAGTGTTGATTTTGTGGATACGACATGTGTCTGGGATGTTAAAAAAGGGCTATTCAAAGTCTATGTGGGACGTGTGTAGCTCCTTTCAGTGATGTATGTCCTGGGTGGCTGCTTTGCAAACAGTCTAACAGGTTTGGGAGCCATGATCTGCCCATGAACAAACCAAAGTTGGTAATGTTGTGTGTTTGTCGGCTTCCAATAGCTCTGTTTATGACTTCAGTCATGATGAACTCCACGGCCTTGCAGATCAGACTTCATGGGCTTATAGGACTATAGTTCCCATGGTCTGTTGTGCACCAACACTTGTGGGGTGTGCCATATGTTGCTGTAACCCATTCAACAGTTTCATATCCTGTAGAGAGGGTGAAGCTCAACAGACTGTTCAGGTGCAGGGTCTGTTTGTTCTGCAGTTCACTTATGACACATATAGGGAAACAATGTTATCCAAATGATGCCATGTTTTTGGCTTTGGAAGGAGCTGTTTACCCATTCTACATGTGATATCTCCTGGTATGATGATAGGGCCTTTTGTCAGTGGGAGGTGGGTATGTATGTATGGGCCTGTCTGACAGGATATTTGCATTGTCAGTCATGTACAGTTGGCCCTGACTCAGAACATATATGAGTGGACATTGCTATTTATGACATAGCTGAAGGAAGTGTCATGGTTCTGTCTGGACTCCTTCACAGATAATCTTTCCAAAACACCGACAAACCTGAGCACTAAACCCCTGTTATACTCTTTTACACACTTAACACCCTACTGAACCTTTTTGATCAGTCAACAGAGTATTTCATCATAATATCCTGGCATGTCTCAAGGTCAGTTTCGTGTGTACTCTCCAGTCCAGCTGGTGAATATGAGAATTTTGAGGCAATGTTACAACTGCCTTATGTACACAGACAACCCTATCCTCCTCCCAACAAACACAGATATATGTGAGAGATGCAACTATATAGACAAACAGGAGGCTGAGCTCTCTCGACCCATGACTGGCACAGTTTATCAGGTGGTGAAGGTAACCACACACACCACAAATCCAGTCTCACATAGACCTATAGCAACAGCAAACAAAACACATTACCACACAAAAACATACTTGGGAGGCTCTAAATAAAAATCTGCCTAAGCAGCAGAGACCTCCAAAAGCAGACACCCAAACAACTGCTACCCCACAACAATACTCACATATCACATAGTTCACAAAGTCAGTGTGCCACACAGTCACTGCCCTTAAGGCTAAACAACACACCGAATACACTTGCAATAGGTGACTCTATTGTCAGACACACTGACATCCCACTCACCAGGCTGAATAAGGAGAAGGTCACTTTGAGCTGTCTGTCGGGTGCCAGGATCTGCCACATAACACATGCACTCAGGTCATTCCAAAGCAAGTACAAATATGGCTCCATCATTGTCCATGCTGGTGTGAATGACCTCAGATGTTCCTCCCTGGACTACATTACAAGAGACATAGAGGAGCTCTCTGATCATGTAGCCCAGGCTGGTATGACCCTGACCTTGTGTAGCATCTTACCCTCACCAAGAATGATGGCACAGTATAAAGACAAAATGATCAATTTTAACAGTTGGCTAATGTATTGGTGTCATTCAAAGGGGATTCAGTGTCTGTCAGCCTGGGATGACATGCTCAGCATGCCACGTTGCTTCGCTAGGGACGGCTTGCTCCTGTCACCCCTGAACTTTAGAATGCTCGCTAATGCTCTTGCCACACCCATAGTGCCTTTTTTCGGCAAGGCTCAAAAGACAAACCCACCTCCATAGACAATACAAGGTAAAAGAAACTAAGGGTAATGCTGCTCAATGCCAGAAGTCTAAACCTCAAAATGCACGCACTCAAAGCTCTTCTCAGTATGAAGAATATCGATATCTGTGCAGTAACAGACACCTGGTTCAAGGCTCCCGAAAGAACCCCAGCACTATCAGGTTATACTTCATACCATGCTTTTTGGCCACAAAACTCGGACCAACCAACAAAAATAGGGGGAGTATCCATATACATCACAGATACACACACCACCTGGTTAGTAGCACTGCACGAAGCATCGGAGACCATACATGTGCAACTAACAGTGGGCAAAACTGCCTTTCAGTTTGTAGCCTGCTACAGACCCCCCTTCTAAACTCAGGAACCCCACTTGGCTTTCCTGAGAACACTGGAGAATATGAAGGTCTCTCCAAACACCATTATATTGGGTGACTTCAACTACCCAAACATTGACTGGGAATACTATGCAAGCCCCAACACCCTCGCCCAACGGTTGCTAGAATTTATAAACTCAAATGCTATGGCACAACTGGTCACCACACCCACAAGAGCAGAAAACATATTGGACCTGATCATCACCAACATGGGGACTCTATGTTCCACACCAGAAGTATACCCCTCATTGGTAAGGTCAGACCATACATTTATCTCACTGGACATCCATATCCCATCCCCACCCCCATCCTAGGTAATCTCGGTGTAGAACTTATAAAATGCAAATGTCACACTTCTCAAAACTGTGGTGGTATCCTTCAAAGACCCTGGGACAGTGGTAAATATGTCTCAAACTGCAGAATCCTTTACAAACGCATTCTATGGACACCTACTGGAATGCACGGATCGTGCTATCCCAAATAAAAACAAGACTCACTCCTCCAAAGGCAGGGGACCTGTCTGGTAGACCCTGGCCATAAATAAGCTATACAATGAAAGAAGGAAGCTACTACATGATAGAGCACAATCCCAAAAAGGGAAGGCATCTCTGATTAGTACTAGCAAGAAGCTACGATCACTCATGAATTCATCTAAGGCCCTCTTCAAAATAAAAATTGCACCAGACACTAAGGGCAATCACAAGGCCTTCTTTAGTTATGTCAGGAGCCTGGGTGGCAACTCCCAGATATGCTGTGAGTTAGTGCAAAATGACAAAAAAATACACTGAACCCACAGACATTGCCAACATCCTGGCAAACAGATTCAGTGCAAATGTCTCCCCCCCATCCCCCCTAAAGAGCAAATGTCCATCCCAACAGAGTGTAGCCTCCCTGACATCACAGATGAACAGGAGAGAGCTGCCCTCTCCAAAGCAGACAACACAGCATCAATGGGACCAGACGGTGTCCCAGCCTGCATCTTACACAAGCTTCATGAAGAACTTAACCCTCACATAAAGTCATTGTTCAATATCAGACTTACTACAGGATATGTACCCAAGGAATGGTGTACAGCAACAGTGGATCCGCTCCACAAAGGTGGTACCACAACGGACCTCGGACACTATCGCCCTATAAGCCTAACTAGCCTGGTCTGCAAAGCTATGGAGCGTATCATCATGGAACTCATAAACAAAGACATCGGGAACCTACAGACACTGGATCCTACCCAATTCAGATTTGTTGAGGGCAGATCTTGTCTCTTGAACTTGGTCGACTTCTTTAAACAGTTACCAGGTCCATAGACATAGGGAAGGTAGTCCACACAGCCTACCTGGACCTCGCAAAACCCTTTGACATAATACCCCACTCTGGCATCATAAATAAGCTCACCAGCTTAGATATCAACACATATGTCACAAGATGGATTGCAAACTGAATAAGGGATAGCACCCACATGGTCAGTATTGCAGGTGCCATGTCTGACTCTACACCAGTTACAAGTGGCGTCCCACAAGGCTCAGTCCTGGGACCTCTCTTGTTCAGTATATATTTCTCTGACATACAGGCTAACACAGGAGGACTATGGCTGACCAAGTTTGCAGATGACTGCAAACTGGGTGCCATAATCAACTCTCCAGCTGGCACAAGCATCCTCCAAAAGGGTCTCACAGAGATGGATAACTGGTGCCAGAGCCATGGCCTACAGCTAAATGCCATTAAATGCATAGTCATCCCCTTTGGGAATAACAAAGTGCCCACACATTACCACATAGGTGGTAATCCATTAAGTACAGAAGAAGTTATTAGGGATTTGAGGACCCGAGTAGATAGTAATCTTGCCTTTGACAATCACGTTGCCAAAGTGGTTAGACAGACTTTCTATATAGCAGCAACACACCAAACAGCCAGTACTTTTCTTCTCCTTTAATGTAAAATGATCTGGTACCTCGGCAATTCGCCTTCAAGGATCACAGTTAATTGCTGCACAATGGCAGCTTTTATAATAAATATTCAAACAATCAATTATTCAATTTACTAATAAATTTCACAAATGGAGAAACATTTATACTTTTTAAAGTGACCTTATAAATTATGATAAATATCCATAAATATGTACATATTTTTATATATTATTCACAACAATAAATTCTTTCTATATAGCCCACCTTATCCCAAAAGGTTTCATATCTAGATCAGGAGAGGTCATTGTGCCTGTATACTCATCAGGCCCATGATTGGATACAATGTCCCATTTGGGATGTACCTTACCTGACACCTGCAGCAACTGTAATGGCCACAAAAGTACCACACCAAGTAGATCTAGAGACTCACACAGATGCCCTGCGCAGTTCGGCTAAAGTAACTCCAGCTCTACTCAGTTGCTTACCACCTACTTGGATGCGATCTGTGCCCGACATTTAAAGCCATGTCCAACCCAGAATTAATGGACATGCTCCACCTCAGGATATCTGAGTCCCTTATAGCTACACACTCTAGGGACGTAAACCTCAGCACAGAAGTTAATAGGACATGCTGGAGAGACAGATTCATATCTCAGAGGCGGCACCTTGCCCAATATTGCTCAACATTGACCAAAGTTGTGATAGTTAGTGTGTGCAATTTTGTTTACATATACTAAATAGTGGTAAAAGCTGTTTAGCACTGCTTTATATTGCTTAACACATGGCAATTATGCCTCAGGTGGTGCTGCAGGGCTGCCTATGTCAGATGCACATACTACACTCAATATGCATGTTTGAAAACAGGTAGTGTCAAGTTAGGCATCCCTTTTACTATATGTGCGAGTCAGAGAGAGGTATAATTTTCAGGGTTCCTACTAAGCCAGTGTATGTGCTATGCGTTGCCTCTTTGCCAAGGCCAAAGCATACTGGTTATGCCTCCTTCTCCCTATTGGGGCAGGCTCAGGTTGTTCCTCCTCCGAGTCACGCTCTGCCTGTGATGGCCTTGGCAATGGTGGGGGGCTGTTTGGCCCAGGCCTATGCTGCTCCTGCTGCAGCTGTTTTTGCAGGATCATATTATGTAGCATAGCACATACCATGACAATTTGGGGACATGTAGTTGGTGAGTACTGCAAGGCTCTACCAGATGTGTCCAGACACCAGAACCGTGACTTGAGCAGCCCAAACACACGCTAGATTGCATTTCGTGTTTGTGCATGTGCCTCATTATGGTGTTCCTGTTTAGGTGTGTGCACATTTCTGATGGGTGTCATCAGCCATGGCTCCAGTGCATAGACAGCATCCCCCACTAGGTGACCATGAGGGATGTCCCCATTGGCAAATATCTGGTACAGCTGTGTCAGATGCCAGATATGGGAATCATAGTAGCTTCCAGGGTAGCCAGCACACACATTCAGTATTATGCCCTGGGCATCACACATGACCTGGCAGTTGATGGAGGGGAAGCCCTTGCGGTTAAAGTAGACCCTACCCTGCTCACCGGCTGGTGCTTTGATGAGTATGTGCGTGCACTCTTTTGCACTCACTACCTCAGGGTATTTTGCTATTTGCTGGAAGAGACGCATATTGCTGGCCAATACCTCATGGGAATTGGGGAAATATACATGATCACTGACATGTGTTGACATGGCATCCAGGAACTGGTGCAGTACCCTGGATGCTGATGCCTGTGATATTCCCATAATATCACCAGTTGGTCTCTGGAAGGTACCTGTTGCTAATATTCTTAGACCAACACATACCTTGGTTTCTACTGGGATGGGTTCCCCTCTGTTGGTTCTGTGTATGAGGTGTGGCCTGCACAGCTCAACAATTTGCTGCATGAGGTCTCTGTCCCCTCTATAGCGCTCCACTATTTCCAGCTCATGTAGCCCCTGATAGGTTACCCTGGGCCTGTACACTCTTCCCTGTCTCCTCGCTGTGGGTTGTCCAGCAGCATTCACATTGTCACCACCCTCAGCATGTTGCATATGTCACCTTATAACAGCAATGGCAGCCCCTAACATTTTTTGTCTCAGTAAACCTTGTTAAGTTTTCACTACTCTTAGTTTACTGCAGTGTTGCAGTGTCTCTGAGGAAAACATGGTGGAAAGTTGTTTGCAGAGTTTTAAGTGCTGGGCTGGGCTGGGCTAGTGTAATGCTTGTGTAATTGCCTGATTCTGATTGTTTTCACCTGCTAGCTGTGCTAGTACTCCCTGGTTAACTTCCTACTATTTGTTGTGCTTCCTTTTCCCTTTCTGTTTCCTGAGGGGGGCAGCGCCCCACACACAAGCACAAACACGCTCACACCAGCTCACATGCGCGCACACATGCTTACATGGACTAAAACTTGCTTATTCTTGCTAAAACGCATGCACACAGGCGCATATGAGCTTACATACATTTCAACAACCTTAGACATGCTTACTCCAGCTTAAACGCACGCACACAGGCGTACACGCACGCACACAGTCTTACTCGGATATAGAGGTGCACACACACACATGCAAACACGTTGCAAGCACTTCAACAAGAAACTTTAGTGTTATCCACGGCATACACCTTCAATTTCTTGCCTTTAGCTAGGGTACCTGTTGACACACCTCTTCCAGTGATGAGTAACTGACAGCAAACACATGCCACTCTGCTCCAATGAGCTTCACTTCTTTCATACATACCCCCTCATGATGCCACCTATCTTCTACTCTGATACTCCCTTTATCCTACTCCTACACTCCACTGACTGTATTCATTTCCTATGTAAACTTGGGATTCACTATCCTTACCCTCATTTGCATAGGATTGCCTACTAATGCTTGGTTACATCTCGTAGACTGAGCTTCCCCCCTTAGCAACCTCTAGTCGGTAGCCATGTTGTCTTCAGCCTGCCATTCCCTTGCATTGTAAATTAAGAATTACAATAAAATCCTTATTTGTGGATTTTAATTATTGGTTTTCTGTTTTTTAGAGCGCAGCATGTTTGCGCGGCGCTGCGCTATGCTTAAACTTTGGAGATCAGGATAAAAAAAATATTTTATTTTTATTTTGCAATGGGGAACATTGCCAATGGCCATATTTTTGGCCATTGGCATGCTTCCTCAACTGGATGCATCCTTTTTTTGGAGCTGTCATGGCTCCGTTTTGCTATTTGCAGAATGTTACTCAGTTGTAAACGGAGTACATTTCTGCAAATGACACTACTCTTACTCGGACAGGTTCGGGTTTCCTGGATCACAAATTTACCTCATTTGCATAGCTTTTGCCAGCAATTGAGGTAATTTGCATATCCTAGCCCTGTCCGTGTAAGAGTCATTTTAGGAGCTCTCTTGCATGCCCCTACCGGCTATTCTTGGATCGCTTGGAGGACATGTTGGCTGCATGGAGTCTTACTCTACTCTTAGACTCCATGCAAGCCTTCGTGAATCCGGCCCATATAGTATCAAACACAAACTCATAATACCTTATATCCTTTTCCACTGCACCTTTTCATCCATAACCACTTTTCTGCATTTATTCTTATTTCATTCTCATCCCATTTTTATTATACACAACTTTATTACATCTAGCAAAAAAAATCAACCAAATACATAAAAAACAATTCTTTGTCCATTATATCACATTTATTTTTTCAATTCCTTCTTAAAAAATATAAAATCAATTACATATTAATTTTTGAATACTGAATTTATCTCTCATTCCTAACCCAACATTTTTTCATTCTTTCACACTCTAATGAAACATGCTCATATGTTTCTTCTTTATTACACACATATAGCAATTCCTTTCAGATAACTGCTTGTACTTCATGACCAGCTTTACTGGAAGTTTATTAATTGTCAGGCTCCACAAAAAAAAAAGTCTAGAACATTTATCCATAATGTTTTCATACCATTTTTGTTTCTATTTTTGTCTCTTCTATTATATGGGCCCTTCATTTGTTTATTTTATTCAGATATTCAGCAGCTTCTTTTTCTATTTTTCATCTCAGTTATACTTTCTGGAAAATATCAATTTGAAATTGTGTTCATAATTTACACTAAATATTTTAGTCATGACATCTTTTTCATATTTTGTATAATATTCACTATGCAAATAAATACAGCCAGCCCCAAAATTTACTGAATTAATTAAATCCAACCCCCTTGTGTTTTTGTACTGGATACTATATAGCTTTTTACAGGTTTTAAGCTAGAACCTCAAAGCACATGAAACACATTTTCTAGTAGATCATTTTCAAGCCTTTCTAGAAAATGTTTACTTTACCTGAGTAGCCTAGCTTCTTACTATTACCAAATTTATTAAGTAAACATTTTTCTGAAAAGATAAGTTATATGATTTCTGTGCAATAACCTAGTCTTTTATGTCTTGTTTAAGTCATTACTTTGGTTTTGCACTGGGCTTACTTTTATTTAAGAATTACTAACCTTTTTGGCTCAGGGACCACTTATCATACAGTTTAGGGGGCACTTATCATACTTGACAAGGTTTGCGGGCCACATTGCCATGTCCAACATGTATTTGTCCAGTCAAAACTGTCTGTTAAGGACATGACAAGGGCCAGATAAAATGCTGTGGTGGGCCAGATTGTACCCATAGGGTTGCTTTACTGTAATTTATTCTGTCTGTAAATGCAATGCCTAACACTTTCATATCATACCTACTAAAATACATATACCACCTATTTTCCTTATTTTTCTAAATCCTGTATTTTCTTACCTACTTAAATCTAATCCAGCTATCATCAGCAGAAAACACAAACCCTTCATGGCAACACTTACCCATACCTTGTTTTTAACTATTAATGCTGTACCATCTGCATAATAAATAATTACAAGCAATTTCATTATTTTAACTATTAATACAGTACCATCTGCATAATAAATCATTCTACGCAATTTCATTATGTTGATGTAAGCCAATTTGCCTCACAATAATTTATTTATAGTTTTCTTTTACATCATGTATTACCAAACCAACAATTGCACTACTCAATGGGCATCCCTGAAGTACAGCACTTTTAACTTAAATCTCTTTGCTAAGTCAGCCATATACTAATATATTTGTGGTTACATTTTCATAAATAACTCAAAAAATTATTGTATCTGGAATATCATAGTAATTTTGTATATTATTTCCATAACTTTAAACAACAAATCCCTACTATCCTTTCCTTTCATCCCATATCATCCTTTGTCAATTCCCAATTTTAGTACACTATTAAACTTTATTTGAAAAATCACTATGACTATTTTATAATATTGATGTTGGTCTAAAGTCATTTAATAGTTTCTTATCTCCATAATAATGCCTTGATTCAACCATTCACATATCACTTTATGAAAACATTTTCATTCTTCCTTGCTCATTTTTCTGTAAAATGTGTAATGAATACCATTTTCTCTTGCCAAAGACTCAAATCCTTCCTCTCCCTATGCTATTTTGAATATCCTCATTTGCTCAGTAGTAATTTTTCTTTTTAATATATCCATTGTTTATTTAGAAAGGTATTTAACACCCTCTTATTATGCACTCTGAATAATTTGTTCCTGTACATATTTAGCTTCAAAAAGAATTTACAGCCTTAATTAGTTATTCTTACTTATTGACCATCATACCTTTCTCATTTTGCACCCCATTAGTTTACTTTTATTATATTTTATTTTTCTACTCAAAAAAGGATTAATACCTTACTTTCTATCTTTAACAACATATTTGCCTTAATATCATATCTCTTTTATTTGCTTTATTCAACATAAATATTATTTTTGTTGTATCATTGCTTCCTCATGAACTCATACAACTTCCTCTAATTTCTGACATTCTTCCCATAAAAGACTTATTTACTCTTTAGCCACAAACTTTCTGCATTAGGATATGTACTCTTGTACTTTAGTTTGTAATCAATCCACCACTCTAACCAATTCATACAAAAGTCTCCCATTTGTAAATATGCTATAAATAATACATCATTTATATTGTAACACCTGTAATTCTGAGCAGTGCCCAGTTAATCTCTTACATCCCTTGTCTTCTTTAATAATAAACTATGTCCAACAATAGCCCATGCTGCTACATGATCAAAAAATCCACAGAGTGCCAGCAGTAGCTTCATTTAATCTGGATTAAAATACAAACAAGTCTATTTCTGTTCTTACATTTCCCTTCATTTAAGTATTTGTGTGGGATCTTGTGCTATGTTAAGTTGAAATTTGAAACATATTCTTTACATACTTTTTCTCTGCCTCCCTTTCTTTTTCTTCCCCAAATCATATTTAAAGTTTCTCAAAATCACTGTATTCATTTTAAAATTAGAATATTGTTTACGTTCTTCAAGTTGTGTTGTTTTAGTATCTGATTAAGATGCCTAAATTTCTGTAATTCTTATAACTTGACCTTTAATACAATAATCTAATATCACTAACCTTCCTGGGCAAACAAATTCATGTATTGTAATATAATTCACTTTGTATAACAGTATGATTTCAGAACATAAATAATTACCCATAGAGCTTATTATCTTCCCTCCTCATGCTTGCTTTAACTGTTCTTTCTGCTTTATGCATTTAAACATATATCTAATAACATTATGTCATATATTGATTGTTTACTCCATTGTACTACAGAAATTCTTCTGCTTTCATTTCTTGTACTGTTTTCATGGTCTATATCACATCATCGAATACGTGAACATTGAATGCTCACATGAGTGAATATTCACGTAATCGAAGTTTATGAATTTTTTTTTTGTGGTAGAGTGAAGATCGTGATTTTTGCCCTTTCCTTACTGTAGTGTGATCTCAGAGTTGGAATATATATTTAGCAGGGGGAGTGGGAGGGCACAACCCCCCACAATACCGTTTTCGAGTATGTGAATATTCGCTCATGTGAGTGTTCGATATTCATGTATTCGATGATGTGATATAGATGCTTTTTTGTTAAGAAACATTACTAAAAAGCATATCCTTTACCTTTTGCATCGGTTTTTCTTTCAAACATTTTTTTTTTCTTTTTCTTTCTCTAACTTGATAATCTGTAGTAACATATTTCATTCTGCTTGTTTTATGTATTTCACTCCCTTTAGAGTTTTAAAATATTCTACTACACCAAGCCACTTTTTATCATCTTTCTCCTTCATGTACAGCAATCTCTTTACCTCCCCTTCACCTTGATCAGGTACTGATTTTTGTTATTTATCAGGTAACTCAGGTTGCTCATTTTTTTCCAAATTTTTATTATCAACATTTTCATTTTCTTTTACAAAATCATAGTACCAGTGTTTATTAGATTTGTAATAACTGCAATATGGCCTACAGTTTTTAGTTGTATGGCCTACCTGTCCACAGACATTACATTTCCTTTTTGTATATTCATTAATCAAACGATATTCTTCAGCACAAATGAAAAAAAAGAAAAAGAAAAAAACGGTTGTCCTGGGTATCATAACAGTTCCTTTGATTCCTTTAAGCATAACTACACATGGAAAATACTTCACGTATTTTACTTTTCTTGCTGTGTTATCTTTATTTCCCACTCCTCAGTCCAAATTTCCCTGCATCATATAATTTGTCCATGGAGTGCACAGTCTGACATCTATAGTGCTTAAAGTCCTCGTATTAAAGGTCATCAAAACTAAAATAAACTTTTGACAACATTTGAGTACCTGCCTACACAGATGTTCCATTAACTCAAATGTCTGAAAGGTTACATTACAAAACTGTTTTTTTCCAGAATTATTCTAGGAATGAATTTTCAGTATATTAAATTTGAACAGCTCAATTATTTTGTCCCAAATAATATACATGTCAATAAGAAGGTGTTTTTTTAAAGAAATATTTATTGTAAGCTTTCTGCACTATGGATAGCCACCCAGAGGTGTAAACCTTGTCTCTAGATGATTGTCACTGTTTAAGTGACACCTTCACCCCATGTGCAAAAATGGAAAAAGATGTTATGGATTGAAGGATGGATTTATTGTAAGCTTTCTTTCTGCTTAACACTCTGCTCTGTTTTTTTTTTTTTTTTTTTTTTTTATTTCCTTTGACGGTGAGTGCATTGGTGTTTGAAGTTTAACTTCCTACTGCACATCTTCTGAACTTCTGATTCACTCTCTTTCACTATCCCGGGCCAGTTCAACAGCCTGCAAACACAGAATGACAACACTGTCCTCTGATTCATCTTCTTCATCGTGACATAAAGCAAAGTGTTCCAAAACTCCATCTGCAAATACTGTAATCCTCACAGCAACTGTCTCTAGAAAAGACAAATTTGCTGACTCATTCTCATCCATAACTACTGTTGCTAACATTTTTCCACAGATTGTTCTTTGCTCTACTGCAGTTTGCAGCACTCCTCAAGCTCCTTCCGCACCATCTCACATCTTCTGATGTTTCTCACTGGCTCACAAATATTATGGGAAGTTTCTTAGTACCCTGGCCAAACTTCTCCTAGACAGTATGACTACTAACTCTGTCCTTCTCCATAATTAGGCCATTGTAGTAGTGGGACCAATATGGTCAACAAACTGTGTAAAGTAACTCAATAATAAATTAGTAAATAAATGAAAGTTTGTCACTTGTTAGTCATGCTTTCATATTTACATGCATAGTTTCATAACTGAGAAGGGTGCATGTTATTGAGGGATATTACATAAAATATCATTATGAGAGACAGGAAATGCATTCCCAATGTCCATGTATGACACACAATACCTAGCTAGGAAATGCATTCCCAATGTCCATGAATGGCAGACTATACCTAGCTTTCTGTTGCTGACAGCTGTTTGGTAGTAATTATGAAGGGTTTTTTTTTATATTTCTATAAGTACATTAAAAATTCCAAAACCAAATGACTTACAAGCTATCATACTGCATCAGGTAAAGCCTTTAATGATGCTGAAGAAAACTGCTACAGATATTTGTACTGTAAGCTGTACAATTTGAATGATATTTTATGTTTTCTATATTGCTAATTATAGAAATAAGCACAATTTTTCAAATTTTTGTAAATATCCCAATAAACAAACAGTCCAGAAGAAATTATTTGTTTTATATGAATGTTTACATTTATATAACTTAAATTTCTCTGGCAATATGGGGAGCATTCAGAGAAATAATGCTACAGCATTAAGAGAAATATTGGTGATAAAAAGTGAACGGGCAATTTCGAGACACATTTAACATGACTGTGCTACAGGAGAAATTGCAAAGTATTTATGACATTCAAATGACTACATAATCCCCCGAATTCATGCATCCTCCGTGTAAGACTAAATAAGTCTTAACTTGGAGACTGCAGTTGAACGGTATGACGTCAGTGTGCCATGAATATTCATGAGGGCACGCTGACTCCACTCCAAGTCTAACATGGACCATGCTGGAAAGCAGGGGGCGTGTCCGACTGCCGAGCAGTCCAAAGGTCCACACCCCTGCAAGTGTCTGAATTGTAAAATGTCATCACACAAGAGCGAGTCTGCTCAAATGTCCACGTACCCAACACGACACTCCCTGACATTGTAAACCCCCAGCACAGTTATAAAAAGTAAAACTTAATTTTTTTTTTCTAATTCCCGATATAGCTGCCTGTATTTGCGCGGATGTGCCCATTGCTTAGCTACAGTTAGCAATCTCGACATGGAAGAGCATAATAAGGAATGTTTATGCAAATTGTGTCAAATAGCAATAGCATAGTGGTAGAGCCTTCACGCAAAGAGAAGGCATTCACGGTTCGAGTCCCACCACTCCCCTTCCTATTTAATGTTTTAAATTAGTGTATGAACAATTCCTGACATATATGATTAAAAGTTTACTAAAAAGCATTGAAATGGCCTATGTATCAGTGAATAAAATGTATATTTATAAAGGATCCTGACATATAATTGCCCGGAGTTAAGCAACGCTTTACCCAGCGCAATATAGTTGCCCGTAGTTAAGCAGCGCTTTACCGAGTACAATAGAGTTACCCGTAGTTAAGCAGCACTTTACCCAGCACAATAGCATTGCCCATAGCTAAATAGTGCTTTACCCAGCACAATCGGTTTGCATGGAGGTGCGCGCCACGCCAATCAGTGCACCGTAGGGCAATGTGGAGCAACGTAGAGCAAAGTTGCCTAAAGACAGCCACACCCCCTAGCCTGGCTGGACAGTAGTAAAATAAAAATTAATGACAAGGTTCGAACCCAGGACACTGCACCATAATCAAAGTACTGAACCATTAAGCCATGACAGCTTAGGATAAACAGCCACTGTTAACATACATATACTTATAAATGGTAGATTAACCATTGCTAAGCAGGTTTGCAGTCAGCCGAGAATTTTCAAAAATGGCCAATCGCAAAAAAGTGCAAGAAATGTGGCATATTTAAGCCCCATAGGTGGGAATACTCACCATAACTGATTGTAGCTCCCATCTGCAGTTAGAATGGCTGGTGCTGGAGAGGGTACATGCTTCAGAGCGCAACACTGGGGCATCAAGGAGTCAAAATACATGGTTTGGCTCCTTGTCCACTGTCATGAGTCAAGACTCCTGCAGGGCCAGTTCCAAGGGACGGAGTACAAAGCAGAGGCTTGGAACTGGTTAGCTCATGACCTCACCAGTGTCACAAGCATTCCTCGGACTGGTGAGTAGGTCTGTCACCACCATGCAGACCTGAAGAGATGGAAGCAGGACCTACTGAACCAATGGATACAAGAGGCCCGTGGGATGCAAGATGCCCCACTACTGAGTAGGTAGCCATGAAATGCAGTATGTAAGACATGCTAATTTATTCTATATAATGGATAGGTATGTCTCAATATCCCTTCATTTATATCACAGCTGCAGGTGTCCGTGCTGCGAATCAGCAAGCCTATGCAGATAGGCTGCTAAGACTGCACCACCAGGCAGGTTAGTAATTATTCTGCATGTATTGTTATATAAAATAGGTGAGAGAGCCTAAAAGAAAGTGTTGTAGCCCAATAATACAGCCATAAAATGCCCTGAATAATTCCGCAGCATGTACTGTTATATAAAATAAGTCAGAGAGCCAGAAAAAGAGTGTAGTAACCCATTAAGAAAGGTAAAATATGTCCAGAATAATATCTCTGCATGTACTGTCATATAAAATAAGTGAGCGGGCCTGAAAAATAGTGTTCTAACCTAATAATAAAGGTATAATATGTCTTGAATATGTCTTCCATATGCACTGTAATATCAAATAAAGGAGAGAACCTGTGGAAAAGTGTGTAATGTAATTAATAAAGGTATAAAGCCTGGAGTGTGTCTGTGTCACTTACTTTGAAATGTTGTTGTAGCCTTGCATTATACAAATAGTACTGTTTTAATAAGTGCTGGCAACCCACAGTTGGGCAGTCCCATCTAAAGTGGTTGATGGAAGTGCCAGCAGCTGTGAAGCATATATACAGTCCTCAACAGTCAGTTAATGGCTGGCATGCATAGGTAAATCTAGCACATGAGTAGCTTGTTAATTTGTTCCCCAGAAATGTGAATGTGCTACACGAAATGTAGGGTTTTGTACAAATTTAACTGAAAACGTCATGTGAACACATCCAGATATGTAGATAAAGAAATATAAATAAAATCAATAACTATGCAGCAGTAACATCTGCATCTTGGACAGTTAGTATGTCAGATATAGGTCAGGTATATAATGAACTAGCCAAACCCATTACACAACCTAATGCATGTTGGCAAGTGTAATAATACATGTAGGGGATATATACCTGCAGTCAATAGGAATGTAGTGTAGACTAAAATTACTTATAAGATGTTAATTGAAGTTTCTTTCTACACCCTACTGTATGTGCATAAACAATGCAATTCCACACCTCAATGGGTATGTATAATCTCAAAACATTTGTTGGGACATATCTCCTACTGTTCTATAAATATCTGCATTCACTTTGATGTATGTTCCCTGTTCAAACACCACAGTCATGGTGGCCTGTTGCCACCAATCATCCCTGCATGCTATTGGAATGTCCACTGTTGTTCAATATATGCATGTGTTATGTTTGCTGTTCAACTGTTGGAACCTTGGTGTGTTGGGTTAATGGGAATATTACTGCATGCTGTTACAACTAATTTGGAATGCTGTTGTTTATGTTGTAATTAAACACACCTCATCACAGAATGTATGGGAAGGCCTGTCCCAGCAGACCCACCTGTCCCTCCTCAGCTGGCGAGTGCACCTGGCACCAGCAGATCATGTGACCAGCTCAGGCTCCCCTCCTCCATCGGTCCTGTGCCACCTTCGGGTGGAAGCACTGCAGGGGATGGGGCTCGTCCCCCCCATGCAAATGTGGGCAGAGAAGGGCCACCTGTCACCCTTGAAGGGTCCCGGTTGTGGTGCGTAGGGAGATCCAGCATTCAGTCACTGATCCCCTACGCCAGCTCGAGACGAGAGTGGTGCATCTCACGGGTGAGCCTACCATCCTACGAAGCCCCCAGCACAGCCAGCCTCGGTGCTGTGAAGGTGCAGTGGTGACTGCCCATGGGTGGGGATCTCAGTTCCACTGTTACCATCTGTGGGCTCATGGGCTTGCGATTTCAAAACATCCGTCCCCGTCAATTGTGTTCACCCACCCCATGTGTCATGCACTGCCTCTGTATGCATCTTGTTTGTCTTGTTTCTTTACCTCCCCAACCTACATCCCCAAATATACCTACTTCCTCTACCTCACTTTCCACTCACAACTGAAAAAAAAAAAAAAAAAAGGGCAATCTGTACCCACAAAAAAATTACACCCCATGCATAGCTGCCCATTTTGCACACATGTTCGCTGGACATGTAAACTGTTAATTATAATTGGCAGTACAACATACTTTGTTGTCCTCACCCCTCTCCCAGGGGTGGAAGGTTTCAAATTTCATTCCAAATTTATTGCATATGCACAGCTGTTGCTGGTAAAGAAATGGGCAGCTATGGACCTTCCCTACACCCGTTCTGCACATCCAGAGCTTGTTTTCCTACTGTCTTTACCTCTTTGTGCCCCCTTTTTCACCACTTTCCTATCTCCCCATTTCCTTTTCTTTCAAAGAAATTAGCGCGGGGGTTAGCGGGAGTAACCACTTCTAAGCATTAGTTAGCGGGTTTGAGCGAGTGTGCGCATGTGTGCGCTTCGCTAAGCATTGCTAAGCATCACGCAAACCCATGCAAACCCACTTACAACTGCTTAAAAGTGCCTTAGTCACTCTGCATGGCAGGGCCCTTGTTCTGCTGAGCAGCAAAATGAAACACCTCTGTCAGTCTCGAACCATGGACCTTAGACACACTAGACTGCATAAAGTACCACTAGGCCACAGTAGATTTACAAGGTGGTGCTGTAATAAATATATCATGCATTACAATGAGTGAATGTAAAGGGAAAATAGGAATGGCACAACACAAATCTTGTTCTGTGGATCTTTACCAGCAGTTGTTGTGGAATTGTACAGATATATACAGATATATATAGATATACATATATATATATATATATATATATATATATATATATATATATATATATATATATACATATATATATACATATATATATATATATATATATGTGCAGATATAAATATATATATATATATATATATATATATATATATATATATATAGAGGGAGAGAGACATGGGGCATGCATACAGTGACAGGTGCCTGGCGACCAAGGTATGGACTGAAGCTCAGTGTTGACACTGCAGTGCCATCCCTTGTTGCCAGAACACTGTACCCATTAACTACCACATAGATGGTAATCTACCTAACACCGAAGGTGTGATAAGGGAACATGGGACACAAGTGGACAGTAGCCTCCCCTTTGATAATCACATTGCCACACTGGTCATGTACTCTGTCTACGTGGTACACATCATCACAAAAGGTGTGTCATCTAGGGAAATAGAGGTCAGTGTTCCCCTCTATGTATTACATTTAAAACCTATTAGAGAGTACAATGCCAGCTACAGCAACTGGAAAGGCCACAGACATACCTCACAAAGAGTAATACCAGCCTCAAACAGATGCCCTATGCAGACCGACTCACAAAACCACAGCTACTCTGTGTTGCATACCGCCTACCCAGACGTGACCTCTGCCTAACAAACTGAGCTATGTCACACACATAGCTGTTGGGCATCCTCCATGTAAACATATTACAATCCCTCCCAGATACATGCTCCAGGGCCCTACACCTTATCAGCACACTAAACAGCACATGCTGGAGGGATAGAGTCCTAACTCAGAGACATGCCATACTCAGGAACAAACCACCTATCAATAGCAAACAAAGCTCCTCATTAGCATTTGTCATAAATACTCCTGATGATTGTTTGGGAGATAGGAAATACACCCCAGGAATCACCTCTGTGGCTCTGGTTGACAGGGGCAAGTGAAATTAAATTACATGTGTGTCAAAGTCCAGGGTAGCATATGGCTAGGCTGCTGTAGGCTCTAGGGCCAATAGCGTATTATCTACCCATGACACGAAGCACACGCACATGTACTTAGTGCAATAATTGCTATGTGAGGTTGACTGAGTGTGATGGTGAATGTGTTGGTGAATGTGTGCAAGGTCTGCAAAGGTCTGATAGCTTAGTATGACATTGTTTCTGTCATGGTAGTTTGTGTCCTAGCTGTGATCACAGAAAAGATATGTATGCTATTGCTAGGCAGAAAAAGTAGTATGGCATACAGTGTGACGTAGGCCCTTGTTTTTGACTGTGGTGTCCCATTGTAGGCTAAAGCAATACATGTATGCTTAGTGAGTGGTACTGCTGGTGAATCCAACTCCCATATGAACTGTAGTGCTACCTGAAGCTGTAGGCCTAAACAGAACAGTATGGTGTATGTTCACATTTCTTGGAAACACTGTTTTGTGTTATTCCTGTAGTCCTCACAGATTACATACCTCAGGCATAAGGTTTTGTAAGTAGTGACACACAGTTCTATATGGTACACAGGTAAAGCTCATCTGGGTTGGCATACATTTGTGTGTTGTATGTATGTCTGATGTGTGCAATTATGCCTGTACCATACCCTCAATCATATCTGTGTTACAGGGTATACGTGTGTATCTAGGAACATGTATAGTCTACTACAGCAGTATGCCACCTATATCAACAACTGTGCAGATATGTTAGGCAATGGGTTGTCATCAATGACTGTTGTGGTATACTGGTAATACTGTAACTGTACTTTACATTTATTGCAATGGATGACATCATTCTCCATCCATTAGCTTGATATATACCTCCTGTGGCTAGGTGGTGCATTGTGTCACATACAGTGTGCCATGTACTGTTGTATAGTCTGACATACTGGTTTCACTTTGTTGCTGTGCAGAACATGGTTTAGTATATAGTATGTGCCAGGCACTGCCAGGCAGTTGTGGGCTGAGCAGTGATATGTGGTATTAAAAGTGAGTATCTACTGACAGCCAATAGGTTGCTATATATGGCATTTTATTGATGTTTGTACTTTAGAATGTTAAGTGTGCCACATGACTTGCTCACAATTATTGTTTTATTGTCTTCCAGGACATGTCTCACAATCGAAAACTAGCGTACTCCTCTGAAGAGGAGGAAGTCATCCTTGATGCCCTAATACAACATCACAACCTGCTGTTCTCCAGAACCAGCCAGGACTAGCATGGGCGCACTGCACTGTGGCAGGATGTTGTCCATCGGGTGAATGATGTAGGCATGCATAACCAGACTTATGAGCAGGTACGCCATCACTGCAGTGATTTAATCAGACATGTCCGGCAGCATGCCTCCAATGTCCACAGACAACAGCTTGCCACAGGTGGTGGTGCAGCAACACATCCACCCCTCACCAGAGTGGAAGAGCTGCTCCTCCATGTGTCATCATGGAGGCCGGAGTCACCCAACACGTCGACTCAGAGCGTGCAGGTAACATGGCATATCTGTAGACTACTGTTAGCTCGATTGTTAGAACATGCATTTATCAGATGTGTACTGTGCATTTAGAAGATGTGGAGCCTGGTGTCATGCAATACTGATAATTTGGTACATAATCTGTATGCCTGTGACTATCACCTGTTGTACTACTATAAAACTGCAAACTCACAGCAGCAATGTCATAGTTGTTGACACTGACAAACTGTCTCATATCCTTGTAGGTCCCTCTGGTGTGATAGCAAGACAGCAGACCCATGCTAGTGAGTGTTCTACATTTAATATAGCATATAACATGTGCATGTCATAGGAGAGTTGTAGGCCATATACACATGTAAAACACCTACACATAATGCATGCTCTGCATGTTCCCTGTGGGACTGTGCACATCCCAGTAACATGAGTAGCTGCCTCAAACACATGCAATACACAGAGCATCAAAACCAATTGTGGTACACTGTAGTGGACATTATATAGGCAGAGTCAATACACACGCACACAACATACACCCCTTTGTCATACACAGCAAATGTTAATATGATACACATGGCGTATGTAGACACCTGCTGTAAGGTCAGACTCCAGTATCCCAAATATCATCAACAGAGCACACATACTATACCTGAGGAGTAGAGCCCTATCATGGGGCGGTGCGACATGCTTCAACACAAAACACATTTATGTTAGGCAATGCTCCCTATTGAACACCTTACATACCTATGTAACAACTGCCTGTAAAATGGTTAATGTAGCCAAAGTGGTGCAGGTCAGGTACAGCAAGATAGTTGCCAGTGTGGCATACATTAATGGCCTTGAGTGACCACCTGATGCTGCCTGATGATGGCTCATGGTACTACACTACATCTAATTACAGTAACTACTGTACTACTCATAGCATTCATTGCTATACACCTGTCAGTTGTGTGCATCCAGCCATGGTATGTATACCTATGAGTAATGGTGCACAGGACATTGGAAAGCATTTTATACTTGCACAGCAATGTTGTGTCCATGTACACATTGTGTTCCAGAGTGAGGCCAATCATTGAACAACACACATGCATCAAAGACATGTATACTATTATCAACAAGGACTCTCTACACTCACACTGCATGCTGTTGAGCAACACATATCCTGCATGCTGACACGTGTGATAGGACTCTTTGGCTTGTGATACTGTACTCCACCAACAACCACTAATGAGTATGTTCTGTATTGCTGTTGGTGTGTGTGTCAACTTGACTGAGTAGTGTATTTGTGTGCATGTGTACATGTGTTCATGTGTTCATGTGTACATGTGTTCATGTGTGTATGTGTGCATGTGTTCATGTGTGTGCCTGTGTGCATGTGTGAGTTTGTGCATGTGTTCATGTGTGCATGTGTTCATGTGTTCATGTGTGCATGTGTTCATGTGTGCATGTGTGCATGTGTGCATATGTTCATGTGTGCATGTGTTCATGTGTTCATGTATTCATGTGTGCATGTGTGCATGTGTGCATGTGTTCATGTGTGCTACCATTCTGTACAGATTGTAAAGTGTGTTTCCTGTCTTCCTCTCACAGGTGCTGAGATTTTGTTGGATGAGTGCAACAGGGAACCTGAAGTCACTACCACAAATAGTGGACATGATGATGCATGTGTTGTGGCACAGGCAGGTTTGACAAGGTCTGTCGTTGGGCCGCCAATCGACAGTACACAGCTATCCACCCCATCTATGCGCAAATTCATACTGCCAAAACATCCCTCAACACCAATGGCCTTAGCTGAGGGACAGCATACAGTAGGCATTGACCAGGATAGTGTGGTATCTATGGCACATGCAACCTCTCACAGCAGCCATACCCAAACACCTGGAAAGGTACCACATAGGCATATGTCCAGGGGTTCTCATGGGAGCACTGCGGGTCATAATGCCCCTGGCAGACATGCCCCCACAGGTCTCACAACCTCAGGTATGTTCCAAGCTGTAATGCCGGTACAGGCATGTATGGAACGGTACACCAGGCAGTGACTAAGGGCGCAGAGGGCCCATAACACCGCTATCAATGACAGTATCCGTGACCTTGCTGGTGCCATCTGTAATTACACCGTGGTCATTGATAGACGTTGGGGGGAGGCACTAGATGTCCTCTGCAATGTAATGTCCATGTGTCAGGACAGTGCAGGATGGCTAAGATGTTGACATGGATGTATGCCAGCAACATCATCAACTGGCAGTCATTGCGGTTGACACACAAGTCCCAGCTGCTCCCATAGTGGCAGTACCATCCCCAGCAGTGTTGGGGCTGGGCTGTCAATAGACCATCCTAGATGACCACTTGCACGTGGCTCTGGCCAGTCCCAGCAGGGACATGGGTCCAGTCAACATCCCTCTGCCTCTGACGATAGTACCCAGTCTGGCTTAGTACCCGATACTGTCCGTGACATCTCTGCCAGGCATAGGTACTGTGTTGTGGCCAGAGACAGTGATCTGTACAGCCTGGCAGGTACAATCTGTGGCTGTCCCACAACCACCCGTATTTGACAGCCACATGGTGGAACTGTGTGCATGCAGACACACACACATAAATCAAACACCTAGGGCTAACACATACACATACACATTACATCAACACTGACCCATGCTGTACTGTTGTCCCTCACACACGCACACACACACACACACACACACACACACACACACACACACACACACACACACACACACACACACACACACACACCACACATACATGTCAATTGGATGGGTCATTGTCGGGCTCTGGCAAACCAACAGCACACCCTGTGCATATGATGAAACTGTGGCACCACCTGTCATCTGTGACATTGATTCAGGAACAGGCTAACATGGTGCTGATGCACAGGGTGACCTAATAGCAGTGTAGCAATGTTAGCATGTTGTCAGCAGTAAAGTGTAATGACATCCTTGTAGGTATATTTGAGCATGTGTTCATGTGTTCATGTGTGCATGTGTGCATGTGTGCATATGTTCATGTGTGCATGTGTTCATGTGTTCATGTATTCATGTGTGCATGTGTGCATGTGTGCATGTGTTCGTGTGTGCTACCATTCTGTACAGATTGTAAAGTGTGTTTCCTGTCTTCCTCTCACAGGTGCTGAGATTTTGTTGGATGAGTGCAACAGGGAACCTGAAGTCACTACCACAAATAGTGGACATGATGATACATGTGTTGTGGCACAGGCAGGTTTGACAAGGTCTGTCGTTGGGCCGCCAATCGACAGTACACAGCTATCCACCCCATCTATGTGCAAATTCATACTGCCAAAACATCCCTCAACACCAATGGCCTTAGCTGAGGGACAGCATACAGTAGGCATTGACCAGGATAGTGTGGTATCTATGGCACATGCAACCTCTCACAGCAGCTATACCCAAACACCTGGAAAGGTACCACATAGGCATATGTCCAGGGGTTCTCATGGGAGCACTGCGGGTCATAATGCCCCTGGCAGACATGCCCCCACAGGTCTCACAACCTCAGGTATGTTCCGAGCTGTAATGCCGGTACAGGCATGTATGGAACGGTACACCAGGCAGTGACTAAGGGCGCAGAGGGCCCATAACACCGCTATCAATGACAGTATCCGTGACCTTGCTGGTGCCATCTGTAATTACACCATGGTCATTGAGAGACGTTGGGGGGAGGCACTAGATGTCCTCTGCAATGTAATGTCCATGTGTCAGGACAGTGCAGGACGGCTAAGATGTCGACATGGATGTATGCCAGCAACATCATCAACTGGCAGTCATTGCGGTTGACACACAAGTCCCAGCTGCTCCCATAGTGGCAGTACCATCCCCAGCAGTGTTGGGGCTGGGCTGTCAATAGACCATCCTAGATGACCACTTGCACGTGGCTCTGGCCAGTCCCAGCAGGGACATGGGTCCAGTCAACATCCCTCTGCCTCTGATGATAGTACCCAGTCTGGCTTAGTACCCGATACTGTCCGTGACATCTCTGCCAGGCATAGGTACTGTGTCGTGGCCAGAGACAGTGATCTGTACAGCCTGGCAGGTACAATCTGTGGCTGTCCCACAACCACCCGTATTTGACAGCCACATGGTGGAACTGTGTGCATGCAGACACACACACATAAATCAAACACCTAGGGCTAACACATACACATACACATTACATCAACATTGACCCATGCTGTACTGTTGTCCCTCACACACGCACACACACACACACACACACACACACACACACACACACACACACACACACACACACACACACCACACATACATGTCAATTGGATGGGTCATTGTCGGGCTCTGGCAAACCAACAGCACACCCTGTGCATATGATGAAACTGTGGCACCGCCTGTCATCTGTGACATTGATTCAGGAACAGGCTAACATGGTGCTGATGCACAGGGTGACCTAATAGCAGTGTAGCAATGTTAGCATGTTGTCAGCAGTAAAGTGTAATGACATCCTTGTAGGTATATTTGAGCAGGCATGATGCATTAAAGCTATGATTATCAATGTAGTATTGTTTACACCAGTGTTAATTCCAAAAATGCATTGTCCGCCCATGTGCCACTTGGCTGATGTGTGTGGTAATGGCAGCATGTGTTGGTGAGTGGACTGTACGTGTGTGATGTGTGCAGTACAGATTTGCAGGTGTACATTTGTGAACATGGTGGAGGTGCACTGTCTGCATGTACGTGCATAGTGGACACATGGGAAGGGTGACATGCCCTGTATTACACTGTGTGAACACTTCATATTTCCTGTTGGTGGCCAGTATGCATTTTACTACACATGTGTTACAACTTGGGTACACATGTGTGTATGACATGATTTGACACTATGCTGTGGGTGATAGTGTTAATATCAGTCATTGGTTTGCATTCTGTTAGTATACATAACCTCAACAGCCTGACTTTAACCAATCGTTAGATGATGTCTTGACAACTGACACACAGATGTAGGATACACAATATCATTTGAATCATTCCGGTACTATACCATACCAGTAACCAGTGGTATTGACCGCCACCCATTCCTGGGACCACTCCTGTTTGGCATGTAGCCATCCTAGGTACAAGCAAACACACTAGGGATATGTCCATCCACATCTGGTAATGCATACAGTGGCTTACAATGCATTCTCCGGATGAGACACTTATTCTCCACAAGGGTATCATACAGACAGATACCTGCTGACCAACCCATGCTGTAAAGCTATAAGCCAACTATAGTATAGTCATCCACATTTACTAAACATAGTATCCTGACAGTACCAGATAAGTAGTAGCCCACAACATGTAGATGGGGTACCGATGTGTACATACAGCCACATGTTATGTCATCTGTCCTTTGGCATTCACATTTCCAAAGGTATTCTGATGTCCCTCGGTGTATCACATAAGCAATAAGGGGTCTGTATGCATATCCACAAAGTTGTTGTACACCTATAATGAATGCCCATTATTGACAGACTTTGTTGTGTTTGAACATGTCTGAAATATACCCCAGGCATGAACCCTCACTCACACTATTCTATAGAAACTGTCATGGGTGTGTGTGACACAGATGACCTAGGCCACAGATTACTACAGTGGCTAAACTTGTCACAAACATACATATGTGACCTAAGGTTTGAGAAGCAGCAGCACAAACTGTCAATAGTAACAGATGTATTCATGTAGACAGCAGGCTTCACATCTATGAACTAATTGAGGTCACATATACATATATGTATTTGCCACACAGATACCTGAAGTGTGCAATGCACATACTGTTTTTTACTGATATGTCATACGGTAGTAAAAGCAAAACCCACAACACATTGACCAACAGTGTCACACACTCAACAATTGCAGGATTCAAACCCCTACCTAATGGTGTTATGATATTAGAGAGATATGCATTAACATGACGTGTTATATGGGGAGCTTGCTTTTCCACTGCTGTAATTTTGGGATACTGAAATCATCAGACTTGCCAAAGAGGAATTTACCTTGTTTAATGTGTTTTCCTAGTCTCCAAAAAGGGCACTCCTCTCAAAGGAAAGTACACACACACATACACCCCCCCACACACTTAGCAATTGCAGGATTCAAACCCCTACCTAACTATGTTGCAATTCGAAAGAGGTACACAGCTACTCGACACACTATATGTTTTACTGGGAGCTTTTTTTTTTCCACTGCTGTATTTGTGGGATACTGACATCATCAGACTTGGCAAAGAAGAATTTACCTCTTTTAATGTGTTTTCCTAATCTCCAAAAAGGGCACTCCTTTCAAAGGAAATCAAGCATACTCTACAAATGCAGGATTCAAACCACTACCTAACTATTTTATGATTCTAAAGAAGTATGTATTTACACAACGTGCTATATGCTTTATTGTGAGTTTTAATTTCCACTGCTGTATTTGTGGGATACTGACATAATCAGACTTGCCAAAAATGAATTTACCTCTTAATGTGTTTTCCTAGTCTCCAAAAAGGGCACTTCTCTCAAAGAGAAATCACATACCCCTCCCCCCCACACACACACTCAGTAATCGCAGGATTCAAACTCCTACTTAACTATGTTATGATATTAGAGAGATACACATTAACACGACACGTTATATGCTTTACTGAGGAATTATTTTTCCACTGCTGTATTTGTTGGATACTGACATCATCAGACTTGCCAAAGAGGAATTTACCTCTTTTAATGTGTTTTCCTAGTCTCCAAAAAGGGCACTCCTTTCAAAGGAAATCAAACATACTCTACAAATGCAGGATTCAAACCACTACCTAACTATGTTATGATACTAGAGCAATATGCATTAACACGACAAGCTATATGGTTTACTGCGCGGTTTACTTTCTCCTGCTATATTTGTAGGATGCTGACATCATCAGACTGGACATGGTAATGTGTGTGCACTTTGTTTTATGCAATCCCAGGAATGAACCATGTGGGACAGCAGGTGTTAACAGCTTGAATAGGACTCCACAATTTTTAGCTTGTGTGATCTGTCTGTGGACCAATTGCCATTCCATCATATGACAATACATATTTATGCACAGATTGTTGATTTTGTGGATATGAAATGTGTCTGGGATGTTGAAAAAGGGCTATTCAAAGTCTATGTGGGATGTGTTTAGCTCCTTTCAGTGATGTATGTCCTGGGTGGCTGCCTTGCAAACAGTCTAACAGGTTTGGGAACCATGATCTGCCCATGAACAAACCAAAGTTGGTAGGGTTGTGTGTTTGTTGGCTTCCAATAGCTCTGTTTATGACTTCAATCATGATGGACTCCATGGCCTTGCAGATCAGACTTCATGGGCTTATAGGACTATAGTTCCCATGGTCTGTTGTGCACCAACACTTGTGGGGTGTGCCAGATGTTGCTGTAATCCATTCAACAGTTTCAGATCCTCTAGAGAGGGTGAGGCTCAACAGACTGTTCAGGTGCAGGGTCTGTTTGTTCTGCAGTTCACTTATGACACATATAGGGAAACAGTGTAATCCAACTGATGCCATGTTTTCGGCTTTGGAAGGAGCTGTTTACCCATTCTACATGTAATATCTCTTGGTATGATGATAGGGCCTTTTGTCAGTGGGAGGTAGGTATGTATGCATGGGCCTGTCTGACAGGATGTTGGCATTGTTAGTCATGTACAGCTGGCACTGACTCAGGACATGTATAAGTGTACATTGCTATTTATGATATAGCTGAACGAAGTGTCATGGTTCTGTCTGGACTCCTTTGCAGATAATCTTTCCAAAACAGTGACAAACCTGAGCACTAAACCCCTGTTATACTCTTTTACACACTTAACACCCTACTGATCCTTTTTGATCAGTCAACAGAGTATTTCATCATAATATCCTGGCATGTTAAAAGGTCAGTTTCGTGTGTACTCTCCAGTCCAGCTGGTGAATATGGGAATTTGGAGGCAAGGTTACAACTGCCTTATGTACACAGACAACCCTCTCCTCCTCCCAACAAACTCAGATATATGTGAGAGATGCAACTATATAAACAATCAGGAGGTTGAGCTCTCTCGACCCATGACTGGCACAGTCTATCAGGTGGTGAAGGTAACCACACACACCACAAATCCAGTCTCACATAGACCTATAGCAACAGCAAACAAAACACATTACCACACAAAAACATACTCGGAGGTTCTAAATAAAATTTGCCTAAGCAGCAGAGACCTTCAAAGCAGACACCCAAATAACTGCTACCGCACAACAATACCCACATATCACATAGTTCACAAAGTCAGTGTGCCACACAGTCACTGTCCTTAGGGCTAAACAACACACCTAATACACTTGTAATAGGTGACTCTATTGTCAGACACACTGATGTTCCACTCACCAGGCTGAACAAGGAGAAGGTCACTTTGAGCTGTCTGTCAGGTGCCAGGATTCGCCACATAACAAATGCACTCAGGTCACTCCAAAGCAAGTACAAATATGGCTCCATCATTGCCCATGCTGGTGTGAATGACCTCAGATGTTCCTCCCTGGACTACATGACAAGAGACATAGAGGAGGTCTCTGATCATGTAGCCCAGGCCGGTATGACCCTGACCTTGTGTAGCATCTTACCCTCACCAAGAATGATGGCACAGTATAAAGACAAAATGATCAGTTTTAACAGTTGGCTAATGTATTGGTGTCATTCAAAGGGGATCCAGTGTCTGTCAGCCTGGGATGGCATGCTCAACATACCACGTTGCTTCGCTAGGGACGGCTTGCACCTGTCACCCCTGAACTTTGCAATACTCGCTAATGCTCTTGCCACACCCATAGTGCCTTTTTTAGGCAAGGCTCAAAAGACAAACCCACCTCCATAGACAATACAAGGTAAAAGAAACTAAGGGTAATGCTGCTCAACGCCAGAAGTCTAAACCTCAAAATGCATGCACTCAAGGCTCTCCTCAGTATGGAGAATATCGATATCTGTGCAGTAACAGAAACCTAGTTCAGGGTCCTGAAAACAGCCAAGCACTACCAGGTTATACTTCATACTATGCTTTTCAGCCACAAAACTCGGACCGACCAACAAAAATAGGGGGGAGTATCCATATACATCACAGATACACACACCTCCAGGTTAGTAGCACTGCACAAAGCATCAGGGACCGTACATGTGCAACTAACAGTGGGCAAAGCTGCCTTTCAGTTTGTAGCCTGCCACAGACCACCCTCCCAAACTCAGGAACCCCACTTGGCTTTCCTGAAAACACTGGAGAATATGAAGGTCTTTCCAAACACCATTATATTGGGTGACTTCAACTACCCAAACATTGACTCGGAATACTACTCAATCCCCAACACCCTCGCCCAAAGGTTGATAGAATTTACAAACTCAAATGCTATGGCACAACTGGTCACCACACCCACAAGAGGGGAAAACATATTGGAACTGATCATCACCAACATGGGGACTCTATGTTACACACCAGAGGTATACCCCTCATTGGTAAGGTCAGACCATACATTTATCTCACTAGACATCCATATCCCATCCCCACCCACATCTTAGGTAATCTCGGTGAAGAACTTCTCAAAAGCAAACATCACATATCTCAAAACCGAGGAGGTATCCTTCAAAGACCCTGGTACAGTGGTAAATATGGCTCAGACCGCAGAATCCTTTACAGACGCATTCTATGGACACCTACTGGAATGCATGGATTGTGCTATCCCAAATAAAAACAAGACTCACTCCTCCAAAGGCAGGGGACCTGTCTGGTGGACCCTGGCCATAAATAAGCTATACAATGAAAGGAGGAGGCTACTACATGATAGAGCACAATCCCAAAAAGGGAAGTCATCTCTGATCTGTACTAGCAAGAAGCTACAGTCACTCATGAATTCATCTAAGGCCCGCTTCGAAAGGAAAATTGCACCAGACACTAAGGACAATCACAAGGCCTTCTTTAGTTATGTCAGAAACCTGGGTGGCAACTCCCAGATATGCTGTGAGTTAGTGCAAAATGACAAAAAATACACTGAACACACAAACTTTGCCAACATCCTGGCAAACAGGTTCAGTGCAAAAGTCTCCCCCCATCCCCCCTAAAGAGCAAATGTCCATCCCAACAGAATGTAGCCTGCCTGACATCACTGATGAACAGGTGAGAGCTGCCCTCTCCAAAGCAGACAACACAGCATCAATGGGACTGGACGGTGTCCCAGCTTGCGTCTTACACGAGCTTCATGAAGAACTTAACCCTCATATTAAGTCACTGCTCAATATAAGACTTACTACAGGATATGTACCCAAGGAACGGCATACAGCAACAGTGGTCCCGCTCCACTAAGGTGGTGCCACAATGGACCCCGGACACTATCGCTCTATAAGCCTAACTAGCCTGGTCTGCAAAGCTATGGAGCATATCATCATAGAACTCATACACAAAGACATCAGGAGCCTACAGACACTGGATACTACCCAATTCGGCTTTGTTGAGGGCAGATCTTGCCTCTTGAACCTGGTTGACTTCTTTAAACAGTTCCAGGTCCATAGACATAGGGAAGGTATTCCACATAGCCTACCTGGACCTCGCAAAATCCATTGACATAATACCCCACTCGGGCATCATAAATATGCTCACCAGCTTAGATATCAACACATATGTCACAAGATGGATTGCAAACTGGATCAGGGATAGCACCCACATGGTCAGTATTGCAGGTGCCATGTCTGACTCTACACCAGTTACAAGTGGCATCCCACAAGGCTCAGTCCTGGGACCTCTCTTGTTCAGTATATATTTCTCTGACATACAGGCTAACACAGGAGGACTATGGCTGACCAAGTTCGCAGATGACTGCAAACTGGGTGCCATAATCGACTTTCCAGCTGTCACAAGCATCCTCCAAAAGGGTCTCACAGAGATGGATAACTTGTGCCAGGGCCATGGCCTACAGCTAAATGCCATTAAATGCATAGTCATCCCCTTTGGGAATAACAAAGTGCCCACACATTACCACATAGGTGGTAATCCATTAAGTACGGAAGAAGTTATTAGGGATTTTGGGACCTGAATAGATAGTAATCTCACCTTTGACAATCACGTTGCCAAAGTGGTTAGACAGACCTTCTATATAGCCCATCTTATCCCAAAAGGTTTCACATCTAGATCAGGAGAGGTCTTTGTGTCCCTATACTCATCAGGCCCATGATTGGACACAATGCCCCATTTGGGATGTACCTTACCCAACATCTGCATCAACTGTAATGGCCACAAAAGTACCTCACCAAGTGGATCTAGGGACTCACACAGATGCCCTGCGCAGTTTGGCGAAAGTAACTCCAGCTGTACTCAGTTGCTTACCACCTACTCAGATGTGATCTGTGCCTGATGTTTAAAGCCATGTCCAACCCAGAATTAATTGACATGCTCCACCTCAGGATATCTGAATCCCTTAGAGCTACATGCTCCAGGGACTTAAACCTCAGCACAGATATTAATAGGACATGCTGGAGGGACAGATTCATATCCCAGAGGCTCCCCTCACTCTGGAATGAGATCCCAGTCCTGCATAGGCAGAGCCCCTCACTTACCCTCTACAGGAGAAATCTTGACGAGTGGATGGGTGATCATATGTTTACTCCTGGGATCTCTTCTGAGTCCCTGCTAGACAGAGGCACAATAACCTAACCATAAAAGGGCTATCTTGTGTGACCTACTATTCACAGGCACAGTCTACTAATCTAACAGGGTTGCAAAAGCCAAACACACTCTGGCTAGGCTTATAAATGCCCTAGGGCAGATAGCCTAGTATCAACCTATGAACCTATGATAATGTTTGGAGTGCACATTGTTTATTGATGATACTGATTGCAGGTTTTTCATCTTCTTTGCTTTCCCACTTTCTATGAACAACCTAAGTATCTGTAGTACATATTTGATTATGACAGGGTTCCAATATATTATATATGTGTCTGTTGTCATATAACTGTGTGCACAAGGTGGATTGGTGAATAGTGAGAGGTTCCTGGGTTAACACATGCAACTGCCGGATATGTGTGGCCCACTGCTGTACTCAGACATAGCCTAAGTGTGTGAGCATGCCCAGATTGGCCTTTCAGTGTTTTGTTGCCTGACATTTGTCTCATTTATTTGTGTGTGAGCATGCCCAGTGTGACCTTTCAGTATGTTGCTGTCTGAAGTCCACTACATTTGTTAATGTGTGTGGACATGACCAATATTAACCTTTATACTATATGTGTGTTGAAAATCAGGTTATATTTTTACTGCAGGGCTCACCTTTGTTTCATAACTCGACAAGGATTATGCTGCGCCTGCAGGGTTTCCATGAGATACTTTGCATAGACTTATCAACATTTCTTTATACAGGCTGACCAGTGAAATACTGTCATGGTTTAGGGGCTCAGTACTATGAGTATAGTTCACAGTATCCTGGGTTCGAGGCCTATCACTGCTTTAGATTTTCATACTGAGCAGATCAGACTGCTTAAGGGCAAGTAGAGCAAATATGTGCATGTTTACCTGCTTTTGCTCAACTATGCCCAACTTTGACCAATTTTGGCCAACATTGCTCAACGTTAACCAACATTGCTGAACGTTGCCCAGTATTGCTCAAAATTGACCAAAGTTGTGCTAGTTAGTGTGTGCAATTTTGTTTACATATACTAAATAGTGGTAAAAGCTGTTTAGCACTGCTTTACATTGCTTTACACATGCAATCATGCCTCAGGTGGTGCTGCAGGGCTGCCTATGTCGGATGCACATACTACACTCCCTATACATGTTTGAAACAGGTAGTGTCAAGTTAGGCATCCATTTTACTATATGTGCGAGTCAGAGAGAGGTTTCATTTCCCAGGTTCCTACTGAGCCAGTGTATGTGCTATGCATTGCCTCTTTGACAAGGCCAAAGCATACTGAGCACACCTCCTTCTGCCTACTGGGGCAGGCTCAGGTTGTTCCTCCTCCGAGTCATGATCTGCCTGTGATGGCCTTGGCAATGGTGGGGGGATGTTTGGCCCGGGCCTATGCTGCTCCTGCTGCAGCTGTTTTTGCAGGATCATATTATGTAGCATAACTCATACCATGACAATTTGGGTGCATGTAGTTGGTGAGTACTGCAAGGCTCCACCAGATGTGTCCAGGCACCGGAACCGTGATGTGAGCAGCCCAAACACACACTCATTTGCATTTCGTGTTTGTGTGTGTGCCTCATTATGGCGTTCCTGTTCAGGTGTGTGTGTGCATTTCTGATGGGTGTCATCAGCCATGGCTCCAGTGCATAGCCAGCATCCCCCACTAGGTGACCATGAGGCAAATGTCTGGTACAGCTGTGTCAGATGCCAGATATTGGAATCACGGTAGCTTCCAGGGTAGCCAGCACACACATTCAGTATTATGCTCTGGGCATCACACATGACCAGGCAGTTGATGGAGGGGAAGCCCTTGTGGTTAAAGTAGACCCTACCCCGCTCACTGGCTGGTGCTTTGATGCATATGTGTGTGCAGTCTGTTGCACTCACTACCTCAGGGTATTCCGCTATTTGCTGGAAGAGATGCATATTGCTGGCCAATACCTCACGGGAATTGGGGAAATATAATGATCACTGACATGTGCTGACATGGCTTCCAGGAACTGGTGTAGTACCCTGGATGCTGATGCCTGTGATATCCCCATCATATCACCAGTTGGTCTCTGGAAGGTTCCTGTTGCTAATATTCTTAGGACAACACATACCTTGGTTTCCACTGGGATGGGTTCCCCTCTGTTGGTTCTGTGTGTGAGGCGTGGCCTGCAAAGCTCAGCAATTTGTGGCATGAGGTCTCTGTCCACTCTATAGCGCTCCACTATCTCCAGCTCATGTAGCCCCTGATAGGTTACCCTGGGCCTGTACACTCTTCTCCATCTCCTCACTGTGGGTTGTCCAGCAGCATTCACATTGTCACCACCCTCAGCATGTTGCATATGTCACCTTATAACAGCAATGGCAGCCCCTAACATTTTTTTGTCTCAGTAAAGCTTTTTAAATTTTCACTTCTCCTACTTTACTGCAGTGTTGCAGTGTCTTTGAGGAAAACATGGTAGAAAGTTGTTTGCAGAGTTTTAAGTGCTGGGCTGGGCTGGGCTAGTGTACTGCCTGTGTAATTGCCTGAATCTAATTGTTTTCACCTGCTAGCTCTGCTAGTACTCCCTGGTTAACTTCCTACTATTTGTTGTGCTTCCTTTTCCCTTTCTGTTTCCTCAGGGGGGCAGCACCGCGCACACAAGTGCAAACACGCTCACAACAGCTCACACGCACACACATGCTTACATGGACTAAAACTTGCTTATTCTTGCTAAAATGCATGCACACAGGTGCATACACACTTACACACATTTCAACAACCTTAGACATGCTTACTCTGGCTTAAAAGCATGCACGCAGGCGTACATGCTCGCAAACAGTCTTACTCGGATATACAGGCACGCACCCATGCGCAAACACGTTGCAAGCACTTCAACAAGAAACTTTAGTGTTATCCATGGCATACACCTTCAATTTCTTGCCTTTAGCTAGGGTACCTGTTGACACACCTCTTCCAGTGATGAGTAACTGACAGCAAACACATGCCATTCTGCTCCAATGAGCTTCACTTCTTTCATACATACCCCCCTCGTGATGTCACCTATCTTCTACTCTGATACTCCCCTTGTCCTACTCCTACACTCCACTGACTGTGCTCATGTGCTTTGTAAACTTGGGATTCACTATCCTTACCGTCATTTGCATAGGTTTGCGTACTAATGCTTGGTTACATCTCTTAGACTGAGCTTCCCCCCTTAGCAGCCTCTAGTCGGTAGCCATGTTGTCTTCAGCCTGCCATTCCCTTGCATTGTAAATTAGGAATTACAATAAAATCCATATTTGTGGATTTTAATTATTAGTTTTCTGGTTTTTAGAGCACAGCACGTTTGTGCTGCGGTGCGCTACGCTTAAACTTCGGAGATCAGGATAAAAAAAATATTTTATTTTTATTTTGCAACAGTGAACATTGCCAATGGCTATATTTTTGGCCATTGGCATGCTTTCTCAACTGGATGCATCCTTTTTTTTGTAGCTGTCATGGCTCCGTTTTGCTATTTGCAGAACAGTACTCAGTTATCAACGGAGTTCATTTCTGCAAATAACACTACTCTTACTCGGACAGGTTGGGTTTCCTGGATCGCAAATTTACCTCATTTACATAGCTTTCACCAGCAATTTAGGTAATTTGCATATCCTAGCCCTGCCCATGTAAGAGTCATTTTAGGAGCTCTCTTGCATGCCTCTACCGGCTGTTCCTGGATCGCTCGGCGGACATGTTGGCTGCATGGAGTCTTACTCTACTCAGCAGCAACTGCAAGTGGTCAATCTGGCAGCCAGTGCCTACTATGTTGTGCATTGCTGTCTTGCATAGAGCAGAGGGGCCAACCAACAGCTAAAATAACATCACCTCCATGACAAGGGCATTGCTTTTCCACTATTATGTGGATAAGAACACTATACATGATTTAGTAGACATGTGTCACCCACTTATGGCATTGAGAGAGAAAGATTCATGGACTGCTCATCTCTGTGTACATGAATGCTTGTGTAAAAGGGAACGTTCAGCACGTGATGGAGAATACTTTAGGAATTTTGCAGGCACAGCCTTGGGAATCCTATAACATTTTTGTGGTCTAATTCTGCAATACATGGAGGAGTGGATTCATTTTAGAACATCGAAAGTCCATAACACTGAAATTCAAAACATTGAGACCAAAATCTTGAAAATTCAAAACACTGAAAACTCAAAACATTGAATCCCATAATGTTGAAAAAACATAGGAAAGCAATATGTACTATATTCCAGCATAACTACATAAAGAAACAAATAAAAAACAAACCGTATTAACACTTCTTCAAATATATATCAACTGTGAGATTGTACTACACTACAAACAAGATGTGTTATGTTGCAGTATAGCAACTAAGAAGGGAATATGACTGAGGTTACCTATGAAATTACGGTAAGTATCGGAGAGACATATAGTAATGTGTAATGTTTTAACACTGAAGTATTATTTCTAAGAGAGCGTTGAGGATAGTTTTTTTACAATTGAAACAGGCAGTCATGAAGTGCGGAATGGTATGTTTGCTGTTTTGTTCTGTGTAGTGTGATCTCAAAGTTGATATATTAAAGTAGCAGGGGGTGTGGGGGTTGCAGGGGGGCTTGCCCCCCACTTAGTGTAATATAGTTTGTTTTTTATTTGTTTCTGTATGCAGTTGTGCTGGCACCTACTAAATGTTGGTTTCCTATGTTTTTTCGATGCTATGGGATTCAATGTTTTGAGTTTTCAGTGTTTTGAATTTTCAAGATTTTGGTTTCAATGTTTTGAATTTCAGTGTTATGGGCTTTCGATGTTCTAAAGTGAATCTGGAGGAGCATATAGAGTTTTATAGGTTCCAATTACAGGATAATAATGTTTCCCACTATTTATATTGCAGGGCAGTCTGTTCCAGAAATGGGGGAGGCATGGCCCTATGAATCTATTTCTCTATAACATTTTAACTGTTGGTAAAGTTTTATGTGCCTAGTTATGGTATCCATGGGATTCTTTGACTTGCCAAAATACAGGCGGTCCAAGATAACTGGGCTGTTAATGATGTGGAAGGCCAGGCATAGGTCACCCCTCAAAAATCTATAAGATGCTGAATACAGAGATGGTACTTATTGCCGGTCTTGGTATCTCAGGATCCTCAGGTTGGTAATTTTCTTAGTTAGGCACCTCTGGGGTCTTTCTAGTGTTTTATATGGCTAGTAAGGCACATCTTAAACTGGGTGTTGTACTTAATAATTGGCCTTATAAATGATAAATATATGGGAGAAATTACATTTTAGATCTTGATGATATTCCACTGACAACTTAGGACAGAACCAGCACTATGCAAACATTTTCAGCATACCCCATTCACCTGAGGTTCTGTGGGCCATTAATTGCACTGTCATTGCCATAGAGGACCAACCTATGCATTGTCTTGTACATGAACTGACAGCTGGTGTACAATACACAGATTATTAAATACAATATTTCTATACACCATCCAGGCAATTCCTATGGTTCCCATGACTGGCACATGTGCAGCCTCTACCAGTGTTACATGCAGGAAGACATCTGCTAGAATCATCTAGTTAGTAGATTTGCTCAGTGGTGGGTAAATAGGCCAAGATTTATGATATCTATTCATGCAGGCAGGAGACCACATATAATGACGTCCACTGTTGTGTTTTACACGTGGTGATGGATATGCATTGGAACCATGGATAATGTCCCACTCACAAAACTTCATATCATGACAGACATGGAGTAAACACTGCACATCTGAAAGCAAAGAATATTGTTGAACATGTGTTTTCATTCTTAAAGGGACTTGCTTACATCTGCTAATGCACTGCAGTATGCACATGAGAAATTTACTCAGTTTTTCACAGTGTACACCATATTAAATAATATGGTAGTTCGTCAGAAGATACAATATAAGAGCACCAGATTACAGCATTAGAGACCTATTACAAGAGCACCTATTAAGGAGTGTGGCTCGTAGATGTAAGAGGAACTGGCAGCAGTGACACCCCATATAAGGAAGAGACAGGTGCAGTACACTGCAACACTGCAAAGAGATGGTGTCTGGCCCACAGCTATGAGCCATGATAAAGACAGCACTGAATAAAAATCATACATGGATTAATATACCAGACTATGCAGTACAGTGCATTTACCTACCATGCTATGTATCAGACAATACTTTACCCATGCAGGTTAGAGGGCAGGGAGGACACAGTCATCTACTTTTGCACAGGATAACACCAAATGCAATCATATATGTAAGAACCAAGGGAGGTGTATGAGGTAGCCACTAAGGTTTGTAACAGGTTGGAGGAGGTAAGGAATTCCATCTTCTAGTTAAGGGGTACTGCTATCATGTCACAAACTTTGGCTGTGTCTACTGTGGGGCTCCTTCTGTAATAGAGATGACATAGCACTTTATGAGCATATACATGGACTCTGATGTAGTGCCTCATGCTGACAGACACTAGATGGGTGGCATCTAGGGCTTGGATGATAGCCATGGATAGGTGTGGTGCTCCACTGGCCAACAAGGGAGATGGGCAGTGTAGAACTCTAGGAGCTAGTGAGACCAGCCCAGTGTGGCTTCTGCTAATAGAATCTGTGGAGCATCATTAGCATCATTAGCCATGATCATGGGAATGGCAAGGGCAGGTCTCTTGACTTTTGTGCCAGAAGAAACAGTGATGTTGTCTCCAAAATGATGTGTGCCATCTCTGTAAGCCAGGCCTGTTACTACTCTGTTTAAATTGAAACTCTTCAATGACCAAGCCCAGAATGACTTCTAGAGGCACCTTGTCTCTGTGGTATGGCAATCTTGGAGTTGGTATATGTACGTTTTGTGGTATAGTTTGCTTGCCACTTACCTCAGGGATTGCATCCCTGAATAAATAGAAGTTTAAAGAAGAAGAGTGATGTTCAGTTTTCACTCTTCTGTGTTTTTGGTCTCTTTCATTTGGTGTTGCAGGACTCAGCTTTATGAGTCACAACTTTTCAGTAGGGAGCCTTACTGACTTGTATATCTGTTAGTTGATGCCAGGTGAAATACCCAGGTCAGTGCTTGCTCATAATGTCAGCCACTGATGTGACTAATGCCTGGGTGGGCTCTCCTCCAGGCTAGTCAGACAGGTCTCCTGTACCTTGTCCTGTCCCCCATCCTAGTGTTTCCCTTCCTTATATGTAACGCTCCATACTCTGTCTGTAGTGTATGACTCCTCATTGATAATTGTCTTTCCTCTGCAATCCTGTGTTCCTCCATTGTTGTCTCACCTTAGATGTCCATCCTGCCCATGTCTAAGTCTGTATTTTACGTTTTTGTCTCCCTCTTTTGAATACTCTTTCCATCCATACAATACAAACTCCTCATTATGTTCTCTACCTATTATTTTTCTTTATGTGTGTGTGTGTGTGTGTGTGTGCGTGTGT